>NC_143199.1:8001726-8157798 GCF_051530095.1 Phoenix dactylifera
TATTTGATTGTTACCATTAAGGTGATCTAGGCTAATAAGGGTTTCATGTTAAGAGACTTTATTAAGAAATTTTTAAAATCTCTAGCTTCCGCTGCCCATTATGGCATGCTAGAACCCCTTCAAGGAGTCGGCTCGACGGCGTGCCAGTTAGCAGCCTTTGTGCTAGAGTCGACTCGAGAATCTTCAGAGTCGACTCGAGTTCAAGACAAAGATTGAAATGGTTCCAAACATACTAAAGGTTGAGTTTAAACTCCTTGAACCAATTTTTAAGTCATTCTAGCACATTCAATTATATTTTTTTGAAACACTCATTTAAATTCATTAGTATAATATGAAATATACTCAAGTGTGTTGGGCTCATCAAAATCAAATAGGGGAACAACAATCACTCAACAAAAAGGATATAATTAAGAAGAACGAATAGATTTTGATGAAGCTTTTGCTCCTGTTGCTAGACTTGAAGCCATAAGACTTTTACTCGCATTTGCATATCATATGGATCTGAAAATACTTCAAATGGATGTTAAAAGTGCATTTTTGAATGGCTATATACTGAAGAAGTTTATGTTGAACAACCACCTAGTTTTGGAAGTCATAATTATTTAAATCATGTTTACAAACTTAACAAAGCTTTATATGGTTTAAAGCAAGCCCCTAGGGCTTGGTATGAAAGATTAAGCAAGTTTCTTTTGGATAATGATTTCACTAGAGGACATGTAGACACAACTCTATTTCTGAAAAAGAAAAATAAAGACAAGTTAATAGTACAGATTTATATTGATGATATCATTTTCGGTGCTACTAACAATTATCTTTACAAAAAGTTTGCTGAGCTCATGCAGGAAGAATTTGAGATGAGCATGATGGGTGAGCTGAACTACTTTTTTGGACTTCAAATTAAACAATCAAAGGAAGGAATCTTATTAATCAAGCAAAGTACATCAAGGAGATGCTGAACAAGTTTGAGATTAAGACAAACAAAGCAATTGGCACACCCATGAGCTCCTAATGCAAATTAGACAAAGATGAATCAGGTAAGAGCATAGTGTTGCCCAGTAGATAACCCAAGAAGGGGGGGGGGGTGAATTGGATTTTGAATAAAAACTTTGGTTTCTTTTCGAAATGTCTAATGTGATTATGAAAGCTTTCTTGATTTTAATCTAATAGATTAATCTTAACTATAAAGAAAGCAATGAAAACGAGATACTCAAGGAACAACACCACAAACACAATAAATTTTATAGTGGTTCGGAGCCAGCCCTGCTCCTACATCCACTCCCCAAGTCCTTTTGGGAATTCCACTATAATCTTTCTGATTACAACCGATTGTTTTATAAGCTCACAACCTAACTTGTTGTTTTCACGAGATCACAACGAACTCGGTCGGTTTTCACAGGTTCACCGACTACAACCAACTCAATTATTTTTCTCGGGCTCACAATCTAACCCAGTTGGTTTTCTCCAGTTTACCAACCACAACCTTACACTATTGGTTTTATACTGGCTCACCAACAAACCTCAATCCCCTTAATTCAATCTTCTGATTGAATCAGGTAATAGAAACAGAATATGAGTGTTATAGAGTTACAGCACAATATAAGCAATATGAAAGGGAAGAAGCTCTCAAACAGATTTTATGCTGAAGGAGGATGTGGCTTCTCCTTTTCTAGATCCTCTCTTGAATATGCTGGTGGTTGAGGATCAGATAATCGAGCCTTGAATGTGAGGAGTACTTCTGAATTTGATGTTGGGGCTATTACTCCTCTTTTGGCTTTGAGAAAGGCTCTAATCTGATAGTCAATTTTAAAAACCACGCAATAGCACGTATCTGATAGGATAGTGATTACGGATATCGATCCACAAGGATTGGGGTACAATTATTTTCTTTTTTTTAAAATTTATAAATATGAGTTTGTGAAGAATATTAACCTAAATAATTTAATAAGAAATGCAATTAAAATGATATCAGTTGAGAGAACCAAGGGCAAGGAATTCACTTCTAACATAGTAACAAGGATTATTTGTATTTTAATTCGTTCTTGGATTAACATGCAAATTGGCTACAAGCCCTATAAGCATTCAAATAAAAATTCACTGAAGTAATTTTAGGAAAACCCATCTTCAGTAGGTATGAAATGTCTACCCTAAAATAAGGTGGCAGGACACTGCATCTTTCTTAAGCATGGATTATCTTTATACTCACTCAGTGATCATGAAAAACAGTTGTACGAACATCATACTTAAAATCACAGAGATTAAATATGAGATGAAAGAAAAATATTCATTTAAGAGCAAGAGGATTCATACAACTCCAAGAACAAAAATTAAAGATACAAAACCCTTATTTCTCTGTTAGAGCTTCATCCAGCCCTAGTGACGGAACTCAGCCTTCCATAGGATTGTGGACAACAGCAGCAGCACAGAGGGCTTCCATCGCCTTCCACGTCTTCTCCCCTCTCGGTCTTCTGGGGGAACTCCAATAAGAAGAGTGAATGGGATCAGCCGGGTGAGAAAGAATGCCTTCTCTATTTCATGCCTGGGCCTTTTATAGGTTGCACATCTCCCTCTCTCTCCTCCTCTGTGGTTGTTCTGAATGGGAGGATAAGGATGTGGAGGCTTGAGCTGATCCGGACATTGGGAAGATGAGCTGGGATCTGATCACTTCTTCAACGCGGAGGAAGCCATGGACGTTGAGAGGATCTCAGACGACTGGAACATGCATGGGCGAGCTGGGAGCAGAGGATGCGGAATAAGGATAGATCACGAACAGGAGCACAGAGGAAGCGGATGGGATGAAGTTTGGCTTGATTCGGAAGAGGAGATCTGGGAGGTGTTTTCAGAATCTGGATGGATCAAAGCCAATCCGAACTGATTAGGAGATTGGGGCATTGAAGATCTGCTGGGAGTGAGCGGAAGAAGAAGATGGAACGGGATGCTGAGATTGAAGTTTATCCCGTGGATGTTGGAAGCTGCGAACGGGAGGACGGTTAGCACTCTGTTCTGAAGCAGGGGAATCCGGAAGAAGATTTGATGGCTGGGAGCTTATCCGTGGAGGGGGAAGCGGTTGTTTTGATTCGTGATGAAGAGGAGATGATTTAGGAGTAGGGGATGTGAAGGAATCGGCTGATTAGTTGCCATTTGTTGGGAGTTTTGCTCTTCACGGCTGAAATAGGGGATTCGATTTGAAGAGAAGAGTACAAACGGGATGAGGGCTGGTTGCTTGATCTGCGGACGTGGAAGAAGTTTGGATGAATCTGGGACTTAATTCCGAAGCAGAGAAAGATGTGGAGGACTTTGTTACGTTTGGGAAGATGAACTCGATCGCAGGTGATTCGAAAGATTTACTGGCATGATCCGGAGAAGAGGATGAGAGGATAAGCTTGGGAAAGATGAACGCGAAATGAATATTTGATTTTCTTCAGCTGGGAATAGGTTCATTTGGCTGGGAGATTGGTTGGATTTGTGAACGAGATGTGAGGAGTGGTTATAGGATGGACTCGGAACGGGGGAGAGGACGCGTGAACTTGGGATGGGCTGAGAAAGGAATTTGGGAAGTTTGGACACGTGCAAAGACTTGTTTTTGATGGGTGAATGTGTGAAGAAAAGGGAAGAAATTGATGAAATGCAGTGTGGGTTTAAGCATCATTCAATTGGGTTTGACTCGACCTGCATACATAAGGCTTTAATCAATAAATAATCAAATCAAACTCCAATTTATTAGAATGCAATGATGAAGGGAAACACATTTTCTCATATGTAGATTTAAAATATGTGCATAAAAATAGTGATAAGTGCTACGTAAAGTAAATTAATTTATACATTATTTAGCACTTATCACACCTCTGAACCTGCATTTTGCTAGTCCTCGAGCAAAATAAAAGAAATAGAAAAAGAAATTAACTTACTTTTCCAGGAATCGCGATTGCATTTACCGTATGCATTAAGGCTTTAAACCCCTAGGTGGCCCTAGTGGACGAGTTTTGTCTCGTAAGGGTTTCCGACGCAGATACCCATAAACTGCTATTTCTATCCAAAGAATTTGTTTTATCGTTTCATAAAAAATAATTTCAAATGCGTAAATGCCAAGAATTTCAAAAGCACACAAAGTTTTAATTATTAAGTCAGCTCAAATCCTAAGTCAGTATGCAACTTAAGTTGAAGTCATTAAGTTTCTGTTAGCGAGTTGTAAGGCTTATTTATACTTGGGTGCTCGGTGATATCTGGACCATACACAAGCTAAGGTTTTAGATTTCCAAAATACTGCTAAAGCTAGTAGTTTCCAAGAATTGGTCAGATAAGACCTAATCACTGATTCAAAATCATCCTATCTTACAGGATTTCGAGAGTTGTGGATGTTTACTTTAATACCTCATGGGTTTTATCTGTAATATTCCAGTTTACTCGAGTTTTTACAATGACGGCTTTCACACTATCGTCTTTTTCAAGGTCAATATTATTTTCTCTTTTTCTCTTTCTTCTTTTTTTTATTTTTTTATTTTTTATTTGTGAATAATTTATGCACTTTTACTCTTGTAATGATTCCTCCGTGTAGCGAGCATTCAGTCAACAACTCCCACACCAGATGGCATAAGGTGTTGTTCATCATCGCAAGCCCGCTGACCTCTGACAATAGGTAGCCCTTTTCGATGTACCTGACTAAATTCACTCTTTTTTTATAATAAATATGAGATAATAGTGAATTAGATAGGTATGATTCATCAGGACTCAAGGTTGCAGACTTAACAACATAATGTTGAACCTAACCCTTAGAAGTGCAGGCCATGTGTGTTGTGAAATTCCAAAGTAAAAATTATCTTACAACTCGCTAAAAAAACTTTTCATAAAAAGAACTCAAATTGTCTTACTTCTGACTAGTCATTGGGCTTGTTAGATTTTATATACTTTGTGCATTTATCATTTCGGCACTCATGCATAGAAATTAGATTCTTTTTTTTAATTTATTTTTTTTTTGATATCAAAAATTCGAAAAACTTATTCACAAATTTGAAAAATTTCTTCAAAAATTCCAATCCTATACCCCCCAACCTAGATCAGACATTACCCTCAATGTTTTTTTTTAATATTATATTAGTATTTTTTTATTATTTTATTTTATTCATTTTGGACGAAAATATGATGCATATGGAGGATAGAAGCATTTTACCGTAGTTGCATCAGTAATATGAGGACTCCTGTTAAGAAATTACAAAAAAATGCGACAAGAAAATATGCAAAAATGACCTATGAGAATTGGGCTGCCTCCCAACAAGCGCTAAGTTTAACGTCTTCAGCCAGACGCAGTGCATCTGTAATTATCCTGATAAATAGGATCCATCAAATCAAGGGATTCGATGAACTGTCTGTCTGCAACACACTCTATATAAGGTTTCAATCTTTGACTATTGACGTTCAGGACACGACCATCACTGATGTTTTGAGTTTCTACCGCACCATGAGGAAAAACCTTTCTAACTAAAAAGGGACCATGCCACCTGGAGCGAAGTTTACCAAGAAAGAGACGTAATTTAGAATTGAATAGCCAAACTTTTTGATTAGGCTCGAAAGACTTACGGTTACTGGATTTGTCATGAAAAACGTTAGTCCTTGCCTTGTATATTTTGGCATTTTCATATGCCTCATTGCGTAACTCTTCAAGCTCGTTGAGTTGAAGTTTCCGGTTAGAACCAGCTGCTGCCATATCAAAGTTAAACTTTTTAATGGCCGAAAAAGCTCTATGCTCAAGTTCTACCGGTAAGTGGCAAGCTTTACCAAAAATCAGGCGGTACGGAGACATGCCAATAGGGGTCTTATAGGCAGTACGGTAAGCCCAGAGAGAATTGTTTAACCTCTGAGACCAATCTTTCCTATCGGGGCGTATTGTTTTTTCTAAGATGTGTTTTATCTTCCTATTGGAAACTTCAACTTGCCCGCTTGTTTGGAGATGGTACGGGGTGGCAACTTTGTGGGTGATTGAATATTTGCGAACCAAAGCTTCAAAAGATTGGTTGCAAAAATGTGATCCCCCATCACTAATGATAGCTCGGGGTGTGCCAAAGCAACTAAATATATTTGTTTGTAAGAACTTAACCACAACCTTGTGGTCATTAGTCCTAGTGGCAACTGCTTCTACCCACTTCGAGACAAAGTCAACCCCGACAAGAATGTACTCAAAACCAAAAGAACGCGGGAAAGGACCCACGAAGTCAATACCTCAGACATCAAAAATTTCTACAATTAAAATGGAGTTAAGTGGCATCATATCTCTATGGGTGATTGTACCCATTCGTTGGCATCACTCACAAGTCTAGCAAAAATTGTGGGCATCTTTGAACAAGGAGGGCCAATAAAATTCACTTTGTAAGACTTTAGCTGCAATTTTTCCACCCCTAAAATGCCCCCCGCAGGCTTGGGTATGAGAAAAATCAAGAATACTCTGAAATTCACATTCAAGCATACATCGACGGATTACTTGATCAGGACAATACTTAAATAGATCTGGGTCGTCCCAAAAGTAGAACCTCACTTGCGAAAAGAATCGGTCCTTGTCGTGCTTGGACCAATGATCGTAAATTTGTCCTACGGCAAGATAGTTCACTATGTTGGCAAACAATGGTGTTTTCACTTGTTGTACCTCAAACAATTGTTCATCTGGAAAGGAGTCATGAAGTGGTGAAATGCTACGAGAAGGCTCGAGAAGGATTCTAGACAAATGGTCTGCTACAACATTTGTTGTACCTTTTTTATCACGAATTTCTAGATTAAATTCCTGTAACAACAAGATCCATCGAATTAGGCGAGGCTTGGTGTCCTTCTTTGAAATGAGGTACCGGAGGGCCGAATGATCAGTGAATATAATAACCTTGGACCCTAAGAGATAGGACCGAAACTTGTCCAGAGCAAATACTACAGTGCTGACCCAAAGATTGATTTTGATGATCACAAAATCTTGAAGTATAATTACTAATGTTTGTGTTGCAAGAAGAAAGATATTTGTTTTGCAAGGAACAAGACAAGTTGGAAGAATAGAAGAAGGCCTCAAAAGCTCTCAAAAAGTTGAAAGAAAGCTACACTTCATTGGCCCAAGTTTCAAGTTCAAAGGATTCAAGTTGGAGTAGCAAATTCAAAGAAAATCCAAAAGAACAGTCCTCGAGTCGACTCCTGGAAGCCTCGAGTCGACTCTGGCATAAATGGTAATTTTGGCACAGAGTGCGAGCTGACTCACAGAGCGCGAGTCGACTCGAACTGTTCACGAGCCGACTCGCACAGAAAAGACAGAAAGCTGATTTTTAATTTACTGAGGGTGAGTCGACTCCCGACAAGCTCGAGTCGACTCCTGCTTCAGCCGAGTCGACTCAAGGTTTGCGCGAGTCGACTCGAGCACGCTGGGAGGCATAACGGCTAGTTTTTCACAACTCCAACGGCTAGTTTTTCATCTCTAACAACTCTATTTTATCTCTAACGGCTAGGAAAAGCTTTCCACATGTTCTTAAGGCTATAAATTCATGGAAATACCATCAAACAACAAGAAGAAGAGCTCCACAAGATCAAATCCTTCAAGAATCCAAAAAGAGAGAGCATAATGCCAAATCCACAAAAAGGGCCAAATATTTGAGCAAAAGGAGAGCTATTCAAGTTAGGATCAATCAGAGCATCCACCAAAAGCCTCAAGATCACATCCTCAACCTCAATCAATTGGTGAAGAGCTTCAAAGATCAACCACTACACCAATCCGAGTTTTGCTCTTTTCTTTCTCTTGTGTTTTATATCTTGAGCATAACTCTAGTGTGCATTAATTTCTTCAATTCTTGTACTTGTAAAGGTTCTTCCAAACCTAAATTGGAAGTTGTTGAATTAAGGGGATTCAACAAGGGAGAGGGTTGTTGGTGAGCCAGTGAAAACCAATGTTGTAGGTTGTAGTTGGTAATCCGGGGAAAACCAACTGGGTTGGATTGTGAGCCCGTGAAAACAGTCGGATTGGTTCTAGTCGGTGAGCCTGTGAAAACCGACCGAGTTCGTTGTGATCTCGTGAAAACAACAAGTTGGTTGTGAGCTTATAAAACAACCGGACTGTAATCGGAGGAATTATAGTGGAATTTTCAAGAGAGCTTGGGGAGTGGACGTAGGTGCAGTTGGCACCGAACCACTATATGTTTGTTGTGTTTGTGATGCTTTCTTTTATTGTTTAATTTCCTCACTTACTTACTTAGATAAATATCTAATTGAATTGCTTGCTTAACTCTTATCCGCACATCCTTTAGTTGCAAGTATATTCAAATTGTTTAATCAAGTTTCATTTAATAAAACTGCATTAAGATTCATTGTATTGAAATGCGTGCTTGGAAAAATCTAGACTAATTGTTTATTGAGTTCGCTGCTTAATAGTTTTAATCTTGATCAGATTAGAATCAAACTGTTGCTAAGTTTACATTCCACTGTGCATCCATACAACTTAGCTTAATTAATTGAAAAGTTTAGAAGTAGTTGAAAGTTTTAAACGACCCAATTCACCCCCCCCCCTCTTGGGCTATATTTACTGGGCAACAAGTGGTATCAGAGCAGGTGCTCTCATATTATTTGTAGTCTTAACCGACTAGAGCCAAAGATTATGACAGCCCCACATAACATATTATTTGCTGAGGACTTTCCATAAACAGACCTCCACTGTTTGATGGAACTAACTATATTCAATGGAAAGCTAGAATGAAAATTTTTATTCAATCACAAAACTATGAGTTATGGAATATCATTATAAATGGCCCTCACACACTCTCTTAAGCTGTTAATGAAAAAGGACTAGTACAATTGAATGCTAATGCTATGAACATACTTGTTACGGGGGAACTTAGCCGCCATGCCCCACGTGACCGGCACGCGCACCCAGGAAGACTACGGCAGTCCCTAGATCCAGCTGTCCGACCCCGAGTCGGATATCTTCGGCTCCGCAGCCCGACCCCGAGTCAGCTGCCCCTTGATCCAGCAATCCGACCCCGAGTCGGACATCTTCGGCTCCGCAGCCCGACCCCGAGTCGGCTGCCCCTTGATCCAGCAATCCGACCCCAAGTCGGACATCCTCGACTCTACAGCCCGACCCCGAGTCGGACATCTCTCGACAACGACAGGCTATTCCCCAGAGGCACGCCGCAGCCTCCTGCTCCACTACTCCCTGCAACGGTTGTATCTGGCGCTGCTCCACGATCCCCTGTAACAGCCGTACAAGGCGGAGCTCCACTACGCCCTGTCATGGCCGTACCCAGCGCTGCCCCACGACGCCCTGTAACGGCCGTGTCAGTGGCAGCTCCATCGTGCCCCATGATGACGAACCCTCCTGAAAGACCCCCCAGCCTGGTATATATGCGGCTGGGGGGAGGAGGGGGGGTAAGCAAGAACTTCCAGAGCATTCTCTTACTTGCTACTATTATCTCTCCTTCTCCTCCAATCTCCTCTGACTTGATCGTCGGAGGGCCCCCACTACCCCAGTGGTGGTGCGAGGCTTGCTTGCAGGTTTCCCGATGGAAGGTGGAGCGCAATCAACACCAACCAAGGCAACTCAAACGGAACCCCGTTCACACCGCTGTGCCAATCGTTCTCGGTTTGGACCACCAGCAACAGTTGGCGCTAGAGGAAGGGACGATCTCAGAGCGATCGTAATGGCACGGCGAGGTGGTCGTGGAGCTTCCAACGCTTCCGGTTGCGGGGCCTCTCGCGCCTCCGGCCGGGAGGCCGCTGCATCTCCAACGCGCTCTCAGCAACACTCCACCGCCCCACCGCCTATTCAGACGGTCGAAGCCGCTCAGTTCGACCAGCTAGCCCAGCAGGTTCGCACCCTCACAGAGGCGGTGCAGAATCTGCAGGGTGTGATGTCCCGGGCGCCGCAGCGGGCTCAGGAGCCGCTGCTGCCTGAGCGTTCGCCTGCTCTCCTCAACCCGCGCTCCTTCCTCTCCCATGGGGAGGAACGCCGGCGCGAGGAGGATTCTCGAGCGCGTTCCATTCTGCCGGGACCTTCTCATCGGAGCTGCGCGGGGTACGAGAGGCGGACCCGGGCGCATTCCCAGACCCCCCAGTCCTCAAGGAACCCGCGCTCCAGTCGGTCCCCCTCTCGGTGCTCCTTGTCTCCCACCCATCGGTCGCGCTCCCTGGACCGGCGGGTGGACGATCTCCACCGACAACTCCAGGTCCTGAAGGGCCACTCCAAAGATCCCTTCGCCGACTTGGAGATCTCCTCCCAGCCGGCGCTTGCCTCGAGGATCCTGCGGACCCCGAATCCGCCGGGGTTTAAAATGCCGGCGATCGAGCCCTATGACGGGGCGGCGGACCCGCGGGATCACGTCGAGAGTTTCAGGACCCTTATGCTCCTCCACGGAGCATCAGATCCTCTCCTCTGCAAGGCCTTCCCGGCGACCCTCCGTGGCCCGGCAAGGGCGTGGTTCGTCGGCTTGGAGGCTAACTCAATCCAGTCCTTCGACCAGTTTACTCGCCTCTTCATCACCCATTTCGCCGTCAGTAGCCGGCGGCGACTGGTCTCCGACTCCCTCTTTGATGTCCGGCAAAACGAGGGAGAAAGCTTGCGGGATTATCTTACCCGCTTCAACAAGGCTACGCTGGAAGTCCGGAACCTGAGCCAGGAGGTGGCTCTTTCAGCCCTGAAGCGTGGCTTCCGAAAGGGCAGACTCACCTTCTCCCTGGACAAACGCCTGCCGCGGAGCTTCCCGGAGCTGTTGTCCCGGGCGAACCAGTATGCGGACGCCGAGGAGGCGGCCGCCCACCGGAGCAAGGAGGCCGCCGAGATCCCTCCAAAGCTCGGGAAGAAAAGGCGAAAAGAGGCACGCCAGAGGAGGAGCCCGACGCCTCAACGTCGGCGCAGAAGCCTGTCGCCGGCGAGGAACCACGGCGCCCTACGCCCTCGTTCTCCGCCCCGACGTTTCAACCGGTACACTCCTCTCCTGACTCCCCGGGCCCAGATCCTCATGGAAATCAAGGGGCGGGAGGACCTCCCGGTCCCGAGACAGATGAAGAAGATTCCTGGGAGGAGGCCCTCTCGGGCGTACTGTGAGTACCACCGGGACCACGGCCACGACACCGAAGACTGCTTCCAGCTTCGGGACGAGATCGAGGCTCTCATCCGCCGAGGGCGTCTCGGTCGATATGTGAACGACCGACGTCCCCCCGCAGACCCGCGTCCGGCCGACCCGGCCCCTCAGGAGCCTCGGGAGCAGAATCGACCCGTCGCGGGCGTGATCCACACTATCACTGGGGGCTGCCCCCGACCCGAGAGGAATGCAGGGGGCTCGACTGAGGCGTCCGGAGCAACAGTCGTCGCAAAGAGGCAGAGGGTCGGTAATGTAATCACCTTTTCTGATGAGGATGTAAAGGGGGTTCAGACTCCCCACGATGACGCCATGGTGATCTCCCTCACTATGGCAAACTATGATGTAAGGCGTGTTCCTGTTGATAGTGGAAGCTCAGCTGATATTTTGTTTTACGAGGCCCCCCGGTCGTTCCGATGCGGGTGGCTCCAATAAAGGCGGGCGCACCGAATCCGGAGCCGTTCCGGCTCTCGAGGCGTATCCTCCCACGATCTCCTAAGCGTCGTTCTCTTTAATTGCATTCTTTGTGCAGGACACTCCGGGCGGTATGTATCCCTCGGTCCACGTATCTCCGCTCGCGCCCAGGCCGCATCCGCCTCGAAGAACGCGCGTATCGCGGCCGCTTAACTGACACTCCTTGCAAGCAGCAACTGGCGGTCCGATTTCCCAGGTAACGCTTCAATTAGCATTTAATGCCCTTCTGGTGTTCCCCAGGCGACGCTGGGAGAGGAGGAGAAACACGATCGCAGCTGGCCACGGAGAAATCCTGTCGGGCGGCAAGCGACAGGCGCACGACTAGCGAGCGGAATTTTCCGAGGCTCGGCCCTCGGATGCCAGGCTAACCCGATGATCATCCCGGGAGCAGACTAGCCTGAAGCCCCGACCGGTCGCCTCGGCTTGCGCCAGCCTTGGCCGACCAACGAGCGGAATTTCCTGAGGCTCGGCCCTCGGATGCCAGGCTAACCCGATGATCATCCCGGGAGAAGACTAGCCTGAAGCCCCGACCGGTCGCCTCGGCTTGCGCCAGCCTTGGCCGACCAACGAGCGGAATTTCCTGAGGCTCGGCCCTCGGATGCCAGGCTAACCCGATGATCATCCTGGGAGCAGACTAGCCTGAAGCCCCGACCGGTCGCCTCGGCTTGCGCCAGCCTTGGCCGACCAACGAGCGGAATTTCCCGAGGCTCGGCCCTCGGATGCCAGGCTAACCCGATGATCATCCCGGGAGCAGACTAGCCTGAAGCCCCGACCGGTCGCCTCGGCTTGCGCCAGCCTTGGCCGACCAACGAGCGGAATTTTTCGAGGCTCGGCCCTCGGATGCCAGGCTAACCCGATGATCATCCCGGGAGAAGACTAGCCTGAAGCCCCGACCGGTCACCTCGGCTTGCGCCAGCCTTGGCCGACCAACGAGCGGAATTTCCATAGGCTCGGCCCTCGGATGCCAGGCTAACCCGATGATCATCCCGGGAGCAGACTAGCCTGAAGCCCCGACCGGTCGCCTCGGCTTGCGCCAGCCTTGGCTGACCAACGAGCGGAATTTCCCGAGGCTCGGCCCTCGGATGCCAGGCTAACCCGATGATCATCCCGGGAGCAGACTAGCCTGAAGCCCCGACCGGTCGCCTCGGCTTGCGCCAGCCTTGGCCGACCAACGAGCGGAATTTCCTAAGGCTCGGCCCTCGGATGCCAGGCTAACCCGATGATCATCCCGGGAGCAGACTAGCCTGAAGCCCCGACCGGTCGCCTCGGCTTGCGCCAGCCTTGGCCGACCAACGAGCGGAATTTCCCGAGGCTCGGCCCTCGGATGCCAGGCTAACCCGATGATCATCCCGGGAGCAGACTAGCCTGAAGCCCCGACCGGTCGCCTCGGCTTGCGCCAGCCTTGGCCGACCAACGAGCGGAATTTCCTGAGGCTCGGCCCTCGGATGCCAGGCTAACCCGATGATCATCCCGGGAGCAGACTAGCCTGAAGCCCCGACCGGTCGCCTCGGCTTGCGCCAGCCTTGGCCGACCAACGAGCGGAATTTCCCGAGGCTCGGCCCTCGGATGCCAGGCTAACCCGATGATCATCCCGGGAGCAGACTAGCCTGAAGCCCCGACCGGTCGCCTCGGCTTGCGCCAGCCTTGGCCGACCAACGAGCGGAATTTCCCGAGGCTCGGCCCTCGGATGCCAGGCTAACCCGATGATCATCCCGGGAGCAGACTAGCCTGAAGCCCCGACCGGTCGCCTCGGCTTGCGCCAGCCTTGGCCGACCAACGAGCGGAATTTCCTGAGGCCTGACAACCCTCAGATGCCAGGCTAACCCGATGATCATCCCGGGAGCAGACTAGCCTGAAGCCCCGACCGGTCGCCTCGGCTTGCGCCAGCCTTGGCCGACCAACGAGCGGAATTTTCCGAGGCTCGGCCCTCGGATGCCAGGCTAACCCGATGATCATCCCGGGAGCAGACTAGCCTGAAGCCCCGACCGGTCGCCTCGGCTTGCGCCAGCCTTGGCCGACCAACGAGCGGAATTTTCTGAGGCTCGGCCCTCGGATGCCAGGCTAACCCGATGATCATCCTGGGAGCAGACTAGCCTGAAGCCCCGACCGGTCGCCTCGGCTTGCGCCAGCCTTGGCCGACCAACGAGCGGAATTTCCCGAGGCTCGGCCCTCGGATGCCAGGCTAACCCGATGATCATCCCGGGAGCAGACTAGCCTGAAGCCCCGACCGGTCGCCTCGGCTTGCGCCAGCCTTGGCCGACCAACGAGCGGAATTTTCTGAGGCTCGGCCCTCGAATGCCAGGCTAACCCGATGATCATCCCGGGAGCAGACTAGCCTGAAGCCCCGACCGGTCGCCTCGGCTTGCGCCAGCCTTGGCCGACCAACGAGCGGAATTTTCCGAGGCTCGGCCCTCGGATGCCAGGCTAACCCGATGATCATCCCGGGAGCAGACTAGCCTGAAGCCCCGACCGGTCGCCTCGGCTTGCGCCAGCCTTGGCCGACCAACGAGCGGAATTTCCCGAGGCTCGGCCCTCGGATGCCAGGCTAACCCGATGATCATCCCGGGAGCAGACTAGCCTGAAGCCCCGACCGGTCGCCTCGGCTTGCGCCAGCCTTGGCCGACCAGCGAGCGAAATTTCCCGAGGCTCGGCCCTCGGATGCCAGTCTAACCCGATGATCATCCCGGGAGCAGACTAGCTTGAAGCCCCGACCGGTCGCCTCGGCTTGCGCCAGCCTTGGCCGACCAACGAGCGAAATTTTCTGAGGCCTGACAACCCTCAGATGCCAGGCTAACCCGATGATCATCCCGAGAGCAGACTAGCCTGAAGCCCCGACCGGTCGCCTCGGCTTGCGCCAGCCTTGGCCGACCAACGAGCGGAATTTCCTGAGGCCTGACAACCCTCAGATGCCAGGCTAACCCGATGATCATCCCGGGAGCAGACTAGCCTGAAGCCCCGACCGGTCGCCTCGGCTTACGCCAGCCTTGGCCGACCAACGAGCGGAATCTCCCGAGGCTCGGCCCTCGGATGCCAGGCTAACCCGATGATCATCCCGGGAGCAGATTAGCCTGAAGCCCCGACCGGTCGCCTCGGCTTGCGCCAGCCTTGGCCGACCAACGAGCGGAATCTCCCGAGGCTTGGCCCTCGGATGCCAGGCTAACCCGATGATCATCCCGGGAGCAGACTAGCCTGAAGCCCCGACCGGTCGCCTCGGCTTGCGCCAGCCTTGGCCGACCAACGAGCGGAATTTCCTGAGGCCTAACCCTCGGATGCCTGGCTTAGCGCCGGAAGAAGTTCCTGAGGCCTAACCCTCGGATGCCTGGCCTAGCGCCGGAAGAATTTCCTGAGACCTAACCCTCGGATGCCTGGCCTAGCGCCGGAAGAATTCCCTGAGGCCTAACCCTCGGATGCCTGGCTTAGCGCCGGAAGAATTTTCTGAGGCCTAACCCTCGGATGCCTGCCCTAGCGCCGGAAGAAGTTCCTGAGGCCTAACCCTCGGATGCCTGGCTTAGCGCTGGAAGAAGTTCCTGAGGCCTAACCCTCGGATGCCTGGCCTAGCGCCAGAAGAATTTTCTGAGGCCTAACCCTCGGATGCCTGGCTTAGCGCCGGAAGAATTGCCTGAGGCCTAACCCTCGGATGCCTGGCTTAGCGTCGGAAGAAGTTCCTGAGGCCTAACCCTCGGATGCCTGGCTTAGCGCCGGAAGAAGTTCCTGAGGCCTAACCCTCGGATGCCTGGCTTAGCGTCGGAAGAATTTCCTGAGGCCTAACCCTCGGATGCCTGGCTTAGCGCCGGAAGAAGTTCCTGAGGCCTAACCCTCGGATGCCTGGCTTAGCGCCGGAAGAAGTTCCTGAGGCCTAACCCTCGGATGCCTGGCCTAGCGCCAGAAGAATTTCCTGAGGCCTAACCCTCGGATGCCTGGCTTAGCGCCGGAAGAATTTCCTGAGGCCTAACCCTCGGATGCCTGGCTTAGCGCCGGAAGAAGTTCCTGAGGCCTAACCCTCGGATGCCTGGCCTAGCGCCGGAAGAATTTCCTGAGGCCTAACCCTCGGATGCCTGGCTTAGCGACGGAAGAATTTCCTGAGGCCTAACCCTCGGATGCCTGGCTTAGCGACGGAAGAATTTCCTGAGGCCTAACCCTCGGATGCCTGGCTTAGCGCCGGAAGAATCTCCTGGGGCCTAACCCTCGGATGCCTGGCTTAACGCCGGAAGAATTTTCTGAGGCCTAACCCTCGGATGCCTGGCCTGGCGCCGGAAGAACTTCGAGAGTCAGGAGTCGGCGAGACGTTACCAAGAGTTAAAAAGAGAAAGGATGTCCGCCGAAATCCGCAGACTGCCAGATCAGCGACAACCGCTATACGCCATAAAGGAGGCGGGGAGCTCGAAGCGCGCTCGCCTTTTCGAGGGATGGCGGCAATCTCGAAGCATCACTCCCTTCACCCGTTCCCCTCCTGGTTCCAGGCTCGGAAGTGGGGGGCTACTGTTACGGGGGAACTTAGCCGCCATGCCCCACGTGACCGGCACGCGCACCCAGGAAGACTACGGCAGTCCCTAGATCCAGCTGTCCGACCCCGAGTCGGATATCTTCGGCTCCGCAGCCCGACCCCGAGTCGGCTGCCCCTTGATCCAGCAATCCGACCCCGAGTCGGACATCTTCGGCTCCGCAGCCCGACCTCGAGTCGGCTGCCCCTTGATCCAGCAATCCGACCCCGAGTCGGACATCCTCGGCTCCGCAGCCCGACCCCGAGTCGGACATCTCTCGACAACGACAGGCTATTCCCCAGAGGCACGCCGCAGCCTCCTGCTCCACTACTCCCTGCAACGGTTGTATCTGGCGCTGCTCCACGATCCCCTGTAACAGCCGTACAAGGCGGAGCTCCACTACGCCCTGTCATGGCCGTACCCAGCGCTGCCCCACGACGCCCTGTAATGGCCGTGTCAGTGGCAGCTCTATCGTGCCCCACGATGACGAACCCCCTTGAAAGACCCCCCAGCCTGGTATATATGCGGCTGGGGGGAGGAGGGGGGGTAAGCAAGAACTTCCAGAGCATTCTCTTACTTGCTACTATTATCTCTCCTTCTCCTCCAATCTCCTCTGACTTGATCGTCGGAGGGCCCCCACTACCCCAGTGGTGGTGCGAGGCTTGCTTGCAGGTTTTTCGGTGGAAGGTGGAGCGCAATCAACACCAACCAAGGCAACTCAAACGGAACCCCGTTCACACCGCTGTGCCAATCGTTCTCGGTTTGGACCACCAGCAACAATACTATATTGTGCTATCCATGAAACTGTATTTAATGAAATCTCTGCATGCTTATCTACCAAAAAGATCTGGGATATTTTAGAAAATATTTATGATAAATTTTAGATTAGCTCACATGTGCTTCAATTACATACTAACAATGAGACTGCAGGAAAAGCTTTTGAATCTCCCAATCAGGAAGAAAGAGCAACAAATGAAGAATTCGGTGATGAAAACAAGGATCCATCCTCAAACACCGAAAAATTCAAAAGCTTCTTAAAGACAAAGAAGAAGAGGAAGCAAGAAGAAAGAAAGAAAGAAATTAAAAGCAAGAAAGCCTTGACCAAGAGAGAGTCAAGCAAGAAATTGAAAGCTAGGAGCAACAATGAACTACAAGAGGTAACTAACTTGTGTTTTATGGCACAAGAAGATAAAGTAGAATCTGAATCTAATGTTACACCAAATGAATTTCATGAAGAATACTCTTATGATGAACTATTAAATACTTTTTATGACTTGTATGGTGAATATAAAAGATTGTCTATGAAGAACAAGAATCTTAAAAAGCTAAATCTGAAAATTTTAGAAGAAAAAAATTCTATTGCTGAAATACAAGACAAATTAAATTCTAAAAATGAAAGCTTAAGGTTAAATTCAGAAGAATTGATTCAAAAAAATTATAACTTAATTAAAGAAAACCAAAAATTAAGTGAAGAAGTTAACCAACTGAAATCTCTTATTAACAAATTCACTATAAGTTCAGAAAGATTACAAATGATGTTTGAAAGCCAACATGCTGTTTTTGATAAATCAAGACTTGGCTTGACTCCTTTGTTTAACAATAAATTCCTAGAAAAAAAGGTTATCAATTCACCAAGCAAACCATCAAATAAGATAATTTATTTCAAATATGAAAAGAATGGACATAACAACTCTACCTATAGCTCTAATTCAATTAAATTAAATGGTAAAGTTGTTACTATTAAATGAATATGGATCCCAAAAGAAACAATTATAGCTAACCTGCAAGGATCCAAAAAGACTTGGGGTCCTAAATTAAAAATCTGATTATTTTTCAGCAGGTGTGTTTAGCTACCCAAGATTCCAATGAAAGATGATGGGTGCTCTAGACACATGTCAAGGGATGGAACTCTAAAGAGTAAGTTTAAATAGTTATATGGTGAAAAATATATATCATATATTAAAATCACTCCATCCTCTTGTAATGAAAATATTTTCATGAACCTAATCATAATTTAAATATTTTTATACATAAAGATTTTGGTTCTTGAATTTCAATACATAAAATCTCTAATTGAAACCTTCATAATATGCTTAATTATCTGATCATAAAAGAAAATAGCTTTAGGCAAAATATTTCAATCAAATCTGTATATTTTTATCTCCCCAATCTTGTTTCAAATGATATATCTATATTGAAATGAAAACAGGAAATACTCTAATTAGAAAATGTTTTGATTATTGATCTAAAACATAAAATTGCAAGTATTAATCATCTTTGTGATAAAAGGAAATATCTTCAAATCACTCCATTTTTCTATATTTTGCTTTACTCATTAATAAATAATTTACTAATGATTAATCATTTTTTGTTGAATATCCTTTTGAGTCCTCTATATGCTTGATTGAGAGTTTTAGTATCCATGGCATCATTTTTTACTAAATATAAGCATGAACATGTGTACTTGATATGTTTTTGAAAAATATGCATTATAAATATCAAGATTAAAGAATTTTTTTTGGCATATAAAATTAACTCATGCTAGAATGGACCTAATTCCAAAAGACCTTGTCATTGGCTTACTTAGATTATTTTTTGCAAGGTCAAAATTTGCTATGCAAGGAAACAAACAAGAATAAATTTCTAAATCTAAAGATGTTGTTTCCATCACTAAGTTTTCAAAAGCTTACATTGGATTTGTTCTTGGTAAATAAAATTGAAGTATTTTCTGTATTTGCTAAATCTTGCAAAAGTGTTTCAAATGAAAAAGGTTTCCAAACTGTGAAGATGAAGAGTATCATGGCACAGTGTTGAAAACCAAAATTCTGATAAGGTTGACACAGAAAATAAAATTGAACATAATATTTTTCTTGCACCAAGAACACCATAAGTAAAATAGGGTTAATAGAATCCTTGAAGAAATGAAAAAGACAATGTTGTATGATAGTCATCTGCTTAAATGATTTTTGTTAAAAGCTATCATCACTGCTTGTCATACATATGGTTTCTATTAGATCTATTTTTGATGAAAACTCCTTTTGATCTTCTGAAAAATAAAAAATGAACTATTGCATATCTTTCATGTTTTTCAGTTATACATGTTGTTGCTGGAAATTGGACCCGGGGGCGATCTTCGGTCGAAGAGTGGGAGCAGCAGGTCCTCACAGGGGAGCGGCGATCCGTCGGCGGGCGGCGTCCTCCGTCCGGGTGCCTGCAGACAAACCGGTGGCCGGGTTTTCCGGCGCCGGCCCTCCGACGCTCAAGTCAGAAGGGGGGCAAAATGTATGAGAAGGAGAACAGTGTTTGTGGAGTGCGGAATCTCCCAACCCCCCTCTGAGAAGCAAAGGCTCCCTTTTATAGGGGGGTCGGTTTACCTGTGATGTGATGGGGCGAGGCCATAGTACGGCTCGGCATGTTGTTCAGATCGGCGCACGATCGGGTGAATCATTATGTTGATGTCGGAAGTGAGGTCGTCGTACGACCCGAGCTGGCACGCGATCGGGCGAATCATTGCATTGGTGTCGGAGGTGAGGCCGAGATCGGAGACTTATCATAGTCGATTGGACTCTGCTGGGCTGACTTGCTGTGGAGAGCTGAAGGTCCGTAGGTGACAGGAGCCATGCGCATTAATTGTGGAGTAAGCCGGAGATCCGCATTAATTGTGGAGTAAGCCGGAGATCCGCATTAATTGTGGAGTAAGCCAAAGATCCGCATTAATTATGGAGTGAACTGGAGGTTTGCAGGGGTCATGCGCAATAAATGCCGGGGCAGTGGCAGGGTATGGCCCTTGGCCGGACCTCGGAGGGGTACGGCCGTAGTAGGTGGCTGACAAGGATAGACCTCGGGTGTCAAGATTTTTCCAGGTCGGAGGTTCTGAGGTCGGATGTCTTGAGGTCGGACGCCGACTTTGGCTGTCCAAGGTCGGCGGTTGCGCGACTTCTTAGGGGTACTTCTTAGGTTGCATGATGTATATTTATGTGTTATGAAGCATATTATATTATTTCTTTATTTCTGCTCTTTCATGAAAATTATTTGAAAATAATAAAAGAGAAAAAGATAAAGAAAAGAAAATGAACATCATTTAGGGAGAATAAAAACTAAGTAAATGTAAAACCAAAAATATTTGAAGAAAATAAAATGGTCATTAATTAAAGAAAGAAAGTTAATAATAATAATAATAATATATAAGGGAAGGAATAACAGATTAATGAAAAGGATTGTTGCTCACATTGATAATCTCTAAGTAAAAACAAACAAAACTAAAGAAAGTTATGAGAAATAAATATAGTTTCAATCACTTTAAACCACACCTTAAAGATAAAATTGGTGCTAAATTGTTTTTAATTGGAGAGAATTTATGTGAAAATAATTGATTTTGATCCTTGACATGCTTGTTCTTAATATTTTAATACATGTTGTTATGACTTAATACATAATATGTTTTGCATGTGGCATGATGTTTTGAATTATGGGTTCTCAATATTTTGTAATGCTCCATGCTTGGATAATTTGATTGAAACATGTTTTATCAACAACATTTTGGAATGTGTTTTAACTTTGTACACAAGCATTTTTTTGGATTCATATCAAAAATTGCTTACTAAATCAGTTCCAATGCTTGAATGTTTGAAATGCTTCATAAAGTTTTTATAAGTAATATTAAAAAGAAATTTCAGATTTATCGTTTACGATCAGCTTTGAAATCTGAAAGTTAAATAGATTTATAAAAAGAAGAAGAGAATGATATTTCTATTTAGGCAAAATAAATTGATCTTGATCTATCTTTCTACTTGCCTAACTTTGGTACATAATGTCCTAATACTTGTTAAAATGTCCTCTAATCTGTACCAAAACTCAATATTAAAAATAAAGATTCTGAATGTGCTCTGATGTGCTTGAAATATGTATTTTCAATCTTAATGACTTAAGATGAGCTACAATGTAGAAGATACATATCTCAAATTATAAATTTTGAAAGCCTCCCTGAAAATCTTTATGAAATTCAGAATCTGATTTTGCATAAACGCTTAAACTTAATTTAAAAATGCTTATATCATTGCATCTTTGTAACTTTAGTTATATGCTTCAATGATCGCATCATTCAGGAGAATAACTCAATATGATTCCTAGATGAAAATTATAACTTAAGAAAAATAGAATTAATTTTGATGCCTTGGTTGATTGCTCCGATACGCATCTGAAACATATCATTTCTTATCTTTAAAGTGTACTAAAATTGGTTTAAACGATGTGTTTTTCAATGATCTTAATTGCGAACAAATATTTTAAAATATATGATTTTATTTTGATATTAAGAAGATTTATCGTGTTTTATGCATACATTGCTGTGAGCCTATGACTAAGAAATCAAATTTTATAAATATACACTTGAATGATCTTCTATATGTTTACTATCATGCATAATTAAGGGGTTCTATCATTAAAAAGAAAGCTATTTTTAAAAAGGAGAGTGAACGATCTTAAAGCTAGAAACATTTTAATTCACTCAAATGATTCTTAAAGAAAAGAAAAAGTAATTATTCTTGAAAGAACTTTGAGCTTCAAAAGAATTATTTTCTGATTAATTTTTCAGTGGATATTCTCAAAAATTAAGAGGAAGCAAGACTTGTTCTTGAAAGATTAAAAAGAGTGATTGCTATAAATTTTGAAAAACTTTAGATCACTTTACATTCTTGATATCATAGATTTTCAGTTTTATTCACACTTATCATTAAAATATGAAATTCAACAAAAAGAAAAGAATGATTAAAGAAGAATGCATCTTTTAAGGAGGAGCTTTAGATATTCAATCTCTTTGCAATATGCATCTTATTCAAAAGTCACTTTTATTGATGCATACCTTGAATGTTTTATGGATTGATTTTGCTGAACCTCCTTGTATTGCCTTACTTGCCTTAGTTACATAATAAGCCTATACCTTGAGTTGAGTTCTATAAAGGTTGTCTTATCTCAAACTTTGAGCATTATAGAAATATGCTCTCATTAGTGTAAGCTGTGCTGAAGCTTATAGAAAATATATTTTCAAAATTGACAATTTGAATGTTTTATTGAACATTATCTTCAAATTCTAAACTCTTAAATGGAATGATCAATTAAGGGGGAGAAAGAAAATTTCAGAGGGAGAGATCATATGGAACTTAATTGCATAAATGTTGCCCAAGGTGACAAGCTAAGAGGGGGGGGGGGGTGAATTGGTTTCTTTTAATTTTAACTATCTTACTTATGTCAAATGATGAGTTAGTGGAATTAAACAAATCACAATACAAACAACAAGAAGTATAGTGGTTCGGTGCTCTCCTTAGCACCTACGTCCACTCCCCAAGCGACCCCTTGGGAATTCACTATAATTCCGCGGATTACAGTTGGATTGTTTTCCAGGCTCACAATCCAAAAACCTTTACACTTTGGTTTTCCGGGTTCACCAAAAACCTATGTTGGTTTTACGGGCTCACCAACAAACCTATGTTGGTTTTTCGGGCTCACCAACGAACCTTTACAATTGGTTTTACGGGTTCACCAATCAACCTATTCCGTTGGTTTTGCGGGCTAACCAACTAACCTTTACAAGGAGTTTAATAAACAAAGTAAGAAGATTTAAGCTCCTAGATGAGCAAATATAACAATATAATCTACAAAGAAGAGTTTAGAGAATAGTTATCGCTTGATGTGACTTCTCTCTTCTTTGTCAAGGATGCTTCACTCTTCAAGGGTGGATGGAGCTCTTAATGACTCTTGGAATCTGCTCAACCACTTTCTTTTGACTCTTGAATGAAGCACTTGGATGAAGAAGATTAGGGCACTTTGTCTTTCTTGTGTACTCTTTGATATTCTTTCAAAAGGATGTTCTCTCTGATGAATAGTGCCACTTTAAATAGTTTCCTTCATCCATTGGACAAGCCCCAATGGTTAGAATTCAAAAACTAGCCGTTACTCACTGTTGGAAGGACAAAAAGTACTTCTGCAGAACTAGCCGTTATGCTTCTGCCCGTGTTTGGGTCGGCTCAACCTGTCCTTGGGTCGACCCAACTTTCACTTGGGTCGACTCAACCTTTCCTTGGGTCGACCCTCTCAGATCCACAGAAACTTGCAATTCAGTCTTCCTTCACTTGGGTCGACCCAAAATTTCTTTGGGTTGACTCAACTTCTTCTTGGGTCGACCCTCTCAGGGTTTCCAGAGAACCTTTTCTGTTATCTGTTCTGCCATTGCCTTTGGGTCGACCCTCTCAGGGTTTGGGTCGACTCAAGCTTGGGTCGACTCAACTTCATCTTGGGTCGACCCTCTCAGTATTTCCAGAGAACCATTTTCCTGAGTTGTTGAGAAGCTTGAAGTTTGGGTCGACTCATGCTTTCCTTGGGTCGACCCAACTTACTGTTCATCTGTGCCATTTTTGCAGAAGTGTGCCAAATGCTTTCTTGATGTGCCGGGGTCGACCCAATCAACCTTGGGGTCGACTCAATCCACCCTTTGCTGCAACTCAAGGTTAGATTCATTCATATAAACAATGAAATGCATCTTTATCTTATTATACAAATATACTGAGAGTAACAGACTTATAAATGAAGTATCGAATTAACTTATAACATACTCTCGATTATTGCTTGTTAATCATCAAAATAACACTATCATCCTCAATCTCCCCCTTTTTGATGATTACAAAATATAGAGTATGAGCCTATTGATACTTATCTTAAAATCAGTTTTAAAAGGGCTCAAGTTGCTGAATTTCAGCTTTTCAAATATGAGAGTGAAGTCTCCCCCTATATCATTCAAATGTTTCCAATTTGACTTTTTGAATTGCTCCCCATTTCATTTATATTTCATTAAAGATGAAACTCCAAAAATTTGAGATAAAGCATGAGTTTCAGGTTATGTATCGAGGTGTGAAAGGTGCGTGCCAAATTCTGAAATTCTATGTGCCAAATTCTGAAATTTAATAGAAATTTTAGATTTGATTATTTTCATTGTTACAAATTGCTCCCCCTTAAATGTATATGCTTTCCCATTATAATTTTCAATTTGTTTTACAAGTTATTTCTCTTTTCTTACACAACTTATTTCTCTTTCTTTACTTCTCCCCCTTTTTGTTATCATCAAATAGGTGCATGGGAATAGACACAATAAATAACAAACATTCAAACTTCATTGATCAAAATAGAAACATTTTAGTACAATCATGCCAAAAACAAAAGCAAATACAATGTTCCTCAATCAAGGTTCAAAATACATGATAAACACAAAATACATATGAGAACTAGATACCTATCCTAGGCTCTAAACAGAAATACTAATATCAGCCTAGGGAGTATCTAATGGCTGGGATCTAGTCCTCATCCTCCTAGTGTACGTGGCGAGGGGAGGTCGAGCCTGATGAGACTGAGTCTGGCGTGGAGCACGATGAGCTGGATGACTCTGTGCCGAAATCTCTGACTCAGCAGCCTGTGGCACAGATGGTCCATGAGTCTCTCTCTCTCTCTCCGTAGAGCTCCTATCTGCTCCCTCAGATCACTGATCTCAGCAGACATGATATCTAGTCTGCTCGTCAGCCCATCAGTGATAGTCCTCGCCTGAGCTGACATAAGCTCAGTCATCCTACTCCAGAACTCATCTGTGTCTCCCGCAGGAACAGATGACGATGGTCCAGCCTCTGAAGGTGCAGTAGGATGATCCATATGCTCCTCATCCTCAGGGATAGGGTCTCCAATATCTGGTGCATCACCCTCTAGTGCATCACCCTGAATCCCTGCTCCAGTATGAACCCACTGCCCGTTCACTTTCTCATAGCCCATGCGAATAAGTGATCGTGCAGTGTATGTATCAGTATGAAGCAGCTGCCTGGAGATCTCCCCCTCGACAGATATGTCGTGCTGTCGGAAGATCAAGGTGAGTATCATACCATAAGGCAGGGATACTCTGGAGTTGCAGATCACCTTCCTCATCTGCCTCAGTATCATGGCCGGGAGATTCAGGGGAATACCCTGAATAATATGCTCCATCACTACTAGATCTCACTCTGTGATGAGATCGAATCTCCCGCTCTTCGGAAATAGAATCCTATTTATGATGCTGAGCAATAACCTCATTTCTGCAGAAAGAGAGCTTGCTATTACCTTCTCGGAAAAGTCGAAGTCTTCATTCTCCATTATCAACTGCAGGGCTCTCATCTTGTTTTCTGGCTTTTCTGGAGTTGCTCCTTCGCAGGGGAGATGAAGCAACTCACTCAAACTCTCCTCGGAAACTCAAATCCTAACTCCTCGAACTTCCAAAATGAGCCCTCCCATTCCAGTTTTGAGGAAGGCATAGAACTCCCGAACTAGTCTGGGGTAGATCACCACATCTAGGGAGCAAAGATACTTCCAACCTTACCTTCGGATCCATTCTCCCAAACGGAACCCTTCTTGATCAAAGAACTCGGAATGGATCCTTCTCCCCGTTGTAACCGGTCTCCCCGCAAACTTTGCAAGTTGTACTGAGGGGGAAGGAGGAGGAGGTGGCTCTGCACGTGCCTCACGTTGTGGAGACACTGTAGATGGCTCCGTAGCTTCTCTTTCCTCACGTTGGATCCGTGAGACTCTCCCGGATCTCTTGGCTACGGCTCTTTTGGGTCCCATTTCTCCAAGATCTTGAAGTAATCCAGCGTTTGGAGTTGATTGGAGGAGTTTGGAGAGTGGGGAATAGAGTTTTCAGAAGAGGACAAGGGCAAACAGTGCCCTAAAAAAGCTCACGGGTCCTCCTTTTAACAGTGGGGTCCCGACGTTGGGTCGACTCAACGTTGGGTCGACCCTATTCTGGGTTGGGTCGACCCAAGTTCAGAATTTTTTCCTTTCTCTTCCTTTTTGCTTCTAAAAATTTTTCTTGCTTCCAATCCTTACAAATCCTTTCTGGGACAATGATACATGATTAAGGAATCTATATATGACAATTTTGACTCATGTTTCATGGGTATTTAGAAATGGGAGGAATGTATCATGAGACTGCTTGCTTCCTTTTATATCTCTTCAATAAAAAGGATCACATATGCCTAATTCCCTCCTTAGCGTGCAGAATCTATCTTCACCCAAGGGTTTTGTGAATATGTCGGCTAATTGTTTTTCAGTGCATATATGCTCAATACATATGTTTCCATTTTGCACATGATCCCTAATAAAATGATATCTTATTTCTATGTGTTTAGCTTTAGAATGCTGAACCGGATTTTTAGTAAGGTTGATGGCAATAGTATTATCACACTTAATAGGAATATTATCTAGCTTAACTCCATAGTCCTCTAGTTGTTGCTTAAGCCATAGTACTTGAGCACAACAACTGCCAGCAGCTATATATTCAGCTTCAGCTGTTGACAGAGCCACTAAATTCTGCTTTTTGCTAAACCATGTGTTGCCCAGATAGACAACCCAAGAGGGGGGGGGGGTGAATTGGGTTTTAAACTAATTTTGCAATTAAAACGTTGTGGATGACTAATTAATGCTTTACCAAGATGACTAATTAATTGCTATGTGTTGTGAATGAAATGAGAGTAAAAGAAAGAGACAAACAATCACAAACACAAGGATTTTATAGTGGTTCGGAGCTAACCCTTGCTCCTACGTCCACTCCCCAAGTCGCACTTGGGAATTCACTATAACCCCTTGGATTACAGCCGGTTGTTTTACAAGCTCACAACCAAACTTGTTATTTTACGAGCTCACAACGAACTCGGTCGGTTTTTCCTGGCTCACCGACTAGAACCGCCCCGATTGTTTTCCCGGGATCACAATCGAACCCTTACACGTTGGTTTTACCCTCGGCTCACCAACCAACCTCTACTCACTTGATTCAATCCCCCGATTGAACCAAGCAAAGACAATATGGAAAGAATAAGAAACAAACAGAAAAACTGAGCTTCTTAAAAAGCAGATTTGCTACAATATAAACTGGAGAGAAGTTTAGAGCCCTCAAACACTTTTGAGTTGGAGTAGAGTAGGGCTTCTTGAACTTCGGGTCTCCTCTTGAATGTCTGGTCGACTTGAATGCAGGAGGAGATCTCTTTCAATGTTTGGGAAGAGGTAGTTGGATGGAGTTATGGCGCTCTTCCCTCTTTTCGTTGAAAAACCACTTGCAGAGAATGAATGCTTGATTTCTTTGAATGGAATGGTAGTTCTCTGCCTTGCTACAGTCCTCTGTGGCTATTTAAGCCATCCCCCACGGAAACTAGCCGTTAGACACCTTTTTCTGCCCGTTCTGCACACTCTGCACAACCTGACAATATGTCCGTTGGGGGTCGGAGTCGACTCGCGCGATCAGGAGTCGACTCGGCTGTAGCGAGAGTCGACTCATGCTTTTCTGGAGTCGACTCGGCAACTGTTCTGGATTTGAATTAAAGTGGCCTCTTCGACTGGGAGTCGACTCGTCTTGACCCGGAGTCGACTCGCCAACTTCTGGAGCTGACTTGGCATTTTCGGAGTCGGCTCATCTCATGAAATCCACGGAGCCAATTTTCAACTTGGCCCACTCGAGTCGACTCGACAATCCTGGGAGTCGACTCGGCGCTCAGAGCCCGAACTCCCGATCTTCTGTCTTTTGGCTCGTCCAGTCTTGGAGTCGACTCGGACTGTTCTGGAGTCGACTCGGCTCTCAGTTTCCGAAACATGGCCTTCTGCCTTTTTGGTGTAGCGCTGCCTTGGGGTCGACTCGAGCTGTCTGGGAGTCGACTCGGCTCTCAGAGACAATAATTCGGTCTTCTGTCTTTTTGGGGTCGCACTGTCTCGGAGTCGACTCGCGCATTGCGGGAGTCGACTCGAATCTCAGAGTCCGAAAACTGCTCTCTGACTTTTGCCTTGTGAACCACTGAGAGTCGACTCTCGCTTTCTTTGGAGTCGACCTACCAACCATCGCAGTCGACTCGCGTTCCACAGGAGTCGACTCGAATCTCAGGGTCGAAATTCGCTCTCTGACTTTTCTGTCTGTAACTCCTTGGAGTCGACTCATACTACTCCGGAGTCGACTCGGTAAACATCGGAGTCGACTCGCGCACTTCAGGAGTCGACTCGCTGACAGGTTTTAAGTTGTGCCCTTCTGTCCGTCTGTCTGTTCTCAGTCGGAGTCGACTCGTAATGGTCCGGAGTCGACTCGAGCCCGTGCCAGTGATTCTGATACGCTTGGAGTCGACTCGTAATACTCTGGAGTCGACTCGAGTCTCAGACTTTCGTTCAAACTGACTTCTTAACTTATCCAAAATATTATGAACCAAGTCTAGAAACACTTTAGACAAGATTTTCACTGAAACACTCAATTGAATTCATTAGTAAACAAGAGATATACTCAGATGCTTTGAGCTCATCAAAATCGAATAGGATTATGATCAATCACTCCACAATCTCCTCCTTTTTGATGATGACAAAACATTGAGTATATGTAAAGTGAATTGCTCAATAAACAAGGAAATAAAATCCATAAATGAATTCAAGTGTCTGGTTATTTAATTTATCCAAGCTTGAAAGGTGTGAAATAATAAATTTTGGAATTAAAGCTCCCCCTTTCATTTGGAATTATATAAGCCTTCATATCATGCAATCAATTGTTTGGCTTATATATATTTAATGATTTAGCTTTCTTAAAAATTCAGATTCTCCCCCTCAACCTACGCATTCTACTTTGTTTTGATTCTCTGAATTTCCTTTTAATGCATTGAAGTTTTTGAACTGAAATTTTTGGTTTTTTTAGAGGAAAAATCTGTCAATTTGTTCTTGAGTAGGATTCAGCTAATCTCCGAATATTTTTTGAATAGATTCTGGAGATTACTCCATTAGGAGCCCCAACAGAGAGATAATGAGCCTCGAGGTACCAAATCCACTAAGAACAAATTATGTTTTAATTTTTGATTCTCATTTTGAGTTCTTTTATGTTGATTCCATTTACATATCTACTAAATATTTCTCCCCCTTTTTGTCATCATATCAAAAAGGAGGTAAGCAGAACAAACAATCACTTAGAGATCAAATTGCACACAATTGAAGAGAATATGTCTACTCATTGTATTGATGTGTATGTAAATACATTTTAGAATACAATAAGTAAAGCAAAAAAGTACATGTCAAAATAACACAAAATGATCTAAGGCTTCCTGAAGGAGGATGCGGGTCCCCGGGGCATGCGCTCTGCAAGTAGTGTGACTGCATTGGTGACGTGCTCGAGCTGTCGGATAATGGCCGAGGTGGCCCTGCTATGTGTCGTATCGAGCTCGGTCACCGACTTCTGAAGTGTGTCTAGTTTGTCGATGAGCACATTCGACAAGCGCTCAGCCCCCTGAGTAGTGGTGCTCATGTCCTGTCGGACGTTATCGCGCATCTTCCGAGTGGTGCTCGAGACTTCGCTCATGCTATGGAACTGGGCTTGGACCAGGAACCGTACATTGTCGATCTCTTCCCGCACATGGGCCGTCATGTCAGTCACGGCTGTCAAGGAAGGGACCAACGCTGAAGATGGTGCAGGAGAGGGAGCAGGCACTGAACCCCGGAGCTCCCGAAGTAGATCATCCCGCAGGTCTCTAACTATCTCCTGGCGCAACTCCCGGAGCTGCTCAGGAGCGATCCGGACCTCCATGGGCTGAGGAGCTGAGGAGGAGGGTCCGGCTGAGGTGGTAGGAGCAGAAGTGGAGGGAAAGTCAGGATAATCTGAGTCTGGCTCAGGACTAGGGGAATGTCTGGTGGTATGTGTGGAGGTGGAAGACTTCCTAACCCAGGTCCCCTCTACCTTCCGAAACCCCATCCTGTGTAGGGTCCCCAGACGCATGCGATCTGTCCATCGCAATGCGCGAGAGGGTTCTCCCTCAGGAATAGGGATCTCGGCCTCCCTAAAGATAAGGGTGAACAACATGCCATAGGGGAGGGTGAGCCTAGGTCTATCTAGTGGCTCACATAGGTATCTATATATCATCTTGGGAAAGTTTATGGGGATATCCTGAAGAAAGTAGTACATGAGGGCTAGGTCCCTCTCAGACACAAAGTCGAACCATCCGGTCTTTGGGAACAAAGACCGAGAAATGATGCTCAAGAGGAGCCGCATCTCAACTGAAAGTGAGCTGGCGGACACCTCATCTAAAGGGGACTGGGGTGGATGCCCTAGAATGGCCGTAAGGGCCTCAGTCCTATCTTCGGGGTGTGTGGGAGCCACCCCTAACTGTGGAAGGTAGAGGATTTGGGCTATGAAATCCTCGGAAATAAACAGTGGGACACCGGCTATGGTTCCCTCTATTCCCCCATCCCCCCTATGGACAGTACCATAGAACTCTTTAATCAGGCCAGGATATGTGGGGAGGTCTAGGGAACAAAAGTACTCTAAACCCTGGGCCCTAAGTCTATCTCCTATAGTGAAGCCCTCCCGGGAGAGATAGTCGAAATCGACGTATCTTCCGGTGGAGACCGCCTTCCCGGCACACGGCCTCGAGGGAACGGCCCTCGGCGGGGAACGAGCCGGAGGTTGTGGCCTCACGGGGTCGTTCCGAGCCTTGGAACGCCGCTCGGCACCGGTCGCGGAATGGGGCCTCTTCCGGCTTGGGACAGTGGCTTTGCGAGGCATGGTTGACCTAGAATGGGATGAGAAACCTAATGGACTATGAAAGATCGACGGAAAAAGACCAAGGGGCGGCCGGAGACGATCTAGGAGTCGGCTCTAGGGTTTTGAACAGTGGCGGCGGTGAAAATAAGTGTTTTCTAAACGATGGAGTTAGGGTTAAAAAGTCGGATCCCGACTGCGAGTCGACTCCACTGAGTCGCGAGTCGACTCGACCTCGAGTCGACTCCAAAATATGCGCGAGTCGACTCTCCTTATGCGCCTATTTACCTCGAGTCGACTCCCGACTGTATGCGAGTCGACTCCCCCTCTGCTGCCATCGTTCTCGAGTCGACTCCCGTAAATGTGCGAGTCGACTCCCCCTTACGAGCCGACTCTGAAACTTGCTCGAGTCGTCTCGAACCCTGGCACGCACCTAAAAATCATGCTATGTTCGTGCCGTATGAGGGAAAATCACTAAGTTATGATCTGATTTGATGATCATTGTAAAGAAACTCTAAATTAACCATGATCTAACCATCAAAATCAATGAACTAGTGGAAAATACCACTAGGATGGATCAATCACTCCTAATCCCCTCCTAAGCATACTAAATCTCTCTTCACTTAGGGGTTTTGTAAAAATGTCAGCTAATTGATCATCAGTGCAAACAAATTGTAGTGTCACATCACCATTCAGTACATGATCTCTTATGAAGTGATGTCTTATCTCAATATGTTTAGTTCTTGAATGCTGAATTGGATTTTTAGTTAGATTAATGGCACTTGTATTATCACAATTAATGGGTATTTTATCTTGTTTAATGCCATAATCTTCTAATTGTTGTTTGATCCATAAGATTTGAGCACAACAACTCCCGGCTGCAACATATTCAGCTTCAGCAGTAGATAATGCAACCGAGTTTTGTTTCTTGCTAAACCATGAGATTAAGTTTTCTCCTAGGAATTGACATGACCCGCTGGTGCTTTTTCTATCAAGTTTACATCTAGCAAAGTCTGAATCTGTATATCCTATTAAGTTCAGGCTAGATTCTTTAGAATACCATAAACCTATATTCTTAGTTCCTAGTAGGTATTTAAAGATTCTCTTAACTGCAATTAGATGTGATTCCTTAGGATTAGACTGATATCTAGCACACATGCAAACACTAAACATGATATCAGGTCTACTTGCAGTAAGATACAATAAAGATCCTATCATACCTCTATATAGTTTCTGATCTACAGATTTACCTGATTCATCTTGGTCTAATTTACATGATGAGCTCATGGGGGTGCTGATTGACTTGTTCCCCTCCATATCAAACTTTTTAAGCATCTCCTTGATATATTTGGCTTGATTGATGAAGATGCCTCCTTCAGACTATTTGATTTGAAGCCCGAGAAAGTAGTTCAGCTCTCCCATCATGCTCATCTCAAATTCACTCTGCATCAAATCAGCAAATTCTTCGCAGAGGCGATTGTTAGTAGCACCGAAAATAATATCATCAACGTAAATCTGCACTAATAACATATCTTTGTTTTTCTTTTTCAGAAATAGTGTTGTATCTACATTTCCCCTAGAGAATTCATGATCTAATAGAAATTTGCTAAGTCTTTCATACCATGCTCTAGGTGCTTGTTTCAAACCATAAAGTGCTTTGTTCAATTTATAAACATGATTAGGGTATTGATGATTTTCAAAACCAGGGGGTTGTTCTACATATACCTCCTCATTAATATATCCATTTAGAAATGCACTTTTTACATCCATTTGAAATAACTTGAAATTCTTAGAGCATGCATATGCTAATAATAATCTAATAGCCTCAAGTCTAGCTACAGAAGCAAAGGTTTCATCAAAATCTATACCTTCTTCTTGATTATAGCCCTTTGCTACTAGTCTAGCCTTATTCCTTATGACAATTCCATTTTCATCAAGTTTATTTTTATAAATCCATTTGGTACCTATAATTGGATATTCAGATGGTCTTTCAACTAGATTCCATACTTTGTTTCTAGTAAATTGGTTTAATTCTTCTTGCATTGCATTTATCCAATTTACATCTTTTTCAGCTTCTTCTATGCGTTTAGGCTCAAAATGTGAAACGAAAGCTAGATGATTGTTTAAGTTCCTAAGGGATGCTCTAGTCCTAATAGGTTGAGACGGATCATCTAGAATTAATTCCTTAGGATGCCCGTGAGCATACCTCCAAGCTTTAGTTAGCCCATGATCTACTATAGTCTCTTGGCTTGATGATGCATCTTCAATTAATTTTTGACTGTTATCTTGTAATGTCATCTCGTCAATCTTTTCTTCAAGAATTTCCGTATCATCATCAAAATTAACTTTCTTACTAGAAGAGATATCACTAGAATCATCGAAGACAACATGTATGGATTCTTCTATAACTAGGGTTCTTTTATTAAAGACTCTATATGCTTTACTAGTTGTAGAGTACCCTAAGAATATGCCCTCATCAGATTTAGAATCAAATTTTCCTAAATTATCTTTCCCATTATTATGAACAAAACACCTACATCCAAAGATATGAAAATAGTTTACCTTTGGTTTTCTGTTTTTCCAAAGTTCATAAGGTGTTTTCTTTATAATAGATCTCAATAAAACTCTATTTAATGTATGACAAGAAGTATTAATGGCTTCTCCCCAAAAGTACTTAGGGAGGTTACTTTCACATAACATAGTTCTAGCCATTTCCTCTAGAGTTCTGTTTTTCCTCTCCACAACTCCATTTTATTGTGGTGTCCTAGGTGCAGAAAAGTTGTGTGTTATCCCCTTTTTACTACAAAACTCATCAAATAAATGATTTTCGAATTCGGTACCATAGTCACTTCTAATAGCTATTACTGAAGTATCTCTAGCATTGGTTACTTTTTTATGAAATTTCTTGAAAACTGAAAAAGCTAGATCCTTATGAGCTAAGAACATGACCCAAGTGTATCTAAAATAATCATCTACAATAACTAGACCATATTTATTTCCACCTAGGCTTGTGGTTCTAGTTGGTCCGAATAGGTCCATGTGTAGTAGTTCTAGAGGTCTAGAGGTTGAGACACAATTTATAGATTTAAAGGAGTTCTTTGATTGTTTGCCAAATTGACATGCTTCACATATTTTATTCTTTTCAAACTTTAATTTTGGCAAACCTATCACCGAATCTCTTTTAACTAGTTTAGATATTGTGTCCATGCTTGCATGACCTAACTTACGGTGCCATAACCAACTAGCATCATTGTCCTTAGTTTCATTAACAACTAAGCATGGGTTGTGTTTGGCAAGATCCTCAAGGTCTACAACATACACATTTCCACGTCTTATTCCTTTAAAAACTAAACTATTGTCATTTGGGTTTGTTACGATGCATAGTGATGGTTTAAACATAACATCATAACCTTTATCACATAATTGACTAATGCTTAATAAATTATGCTGAAGACCGTCAACATATCTAACATTATCAATAAAAGTAGAAGGGGTAATTTATACTTTACCTATACCAATGATGTGACCTTGGTTGTTGTCTCCAAAAGTCATAGCACCTCCCTTCTTAGCTTCAAGGGTGAAGAATTGATCCTTGTCACCCGTCATGTGTCTTGAACAGCCACTATCCAAGTACCAGCAATTTTTGTTGACCTTGGCTGCAAGACACTCCTACACAAGCAGATCATATAATTTTAGGTACCCAAGTTTTCTTAGGTCCTTCATGGTTAGTCATGTTGGTTCCTTTTGGAACCCATACCCTTTTAATTTTTCCTTTTATTTTTCTTTTTCTATAATTGCACACATTTGCTTTATGTCCTAGAGTTCCACAACAAAAATAGGTTATTTTCTTAGTTTTACTTTCTCCTGCTTTAACAAAGAAGTTACTAAGAAGTTTTTGCTTATTTTTAGGTTTATACCCTAAACCCGCTCTATTAAATACCGCTCGTTGACTATTAAGTATCATATTTAATTTTTCAGAACTATATGTAAATTTTTCTACCAAAGGTTTGTATTTTTCAAGTTCTTTAGTTAGTGTTTGTTTTTCTGCTTTTAGATCATTTAGTTCTTTTGTGAGATCCTTGTTTAAGATTTGTTTATGGTTTTTAAGTTCTGAAATTTTCTTAGTTAGTTTTTCATTATCTTTACTCAAGGTATTAAATTTTTGAATTAGGAGTTGGTTGCTTGTCTTAAGTTCTAAATTTTTTTTGATGATAAAGTCCTTATCCTTAACTAATTTATCATATTTATGTAGGTATGATTGATTAGCTATCTTTAGCTCTTTATTCTTAAGATTTATGGCCTTATATTCAATCATTAGTTCGTTAAATGCGTCATACAATTCATCAAATATAAAATCTAGATGCGATTCGGACGTTACCTCATTTTCATTGGCCATGAAGCAGAAGTTGGCCTTTTCTTCTTGTTCATCATCCGATGATGATGATGATGCGTCGGAGTCCGATAAGGTGGTGACAAGTGCTTTCTTCTTCTTGTACTTGCTCCCCTTCTTTAGTAGAGGACACTCAGCTCTGATGTGCCCCGGCTTCTTGCACTCATAACAACCAATCCCCTCATTTTCCCTTTCCTTACCTTTATCCTTGCGATAGAAATTTGAGGGGCCTCTCCTTTGATGAAAGGACTTTTTGTTGTTGATGAATTTTCTGAACTTGCGCACGAGAAGAGCTTCATCATCATCTCCCTCATGGTCCTCTTCTTCACTGCTGCTACTGCAAGACAAGTCTTTGTTAGATGATGTAGATTTAAGAGCTATTACCTTTTTCTTATGGGAGGACTCTTCTTCGCAGTGTTGCTTCATGGTTAGCTCGTGAGTCATTAGGGATCCAAGGAGCTCTTCAAGTGGAAGCTTGTTCAAGTCCTTAGCTTCTTGGATTGCCGTCACCTTGGCTTCCCATGATCTTGGTAGACAGCGAAGAATTTTCCTGACAAGATCACTGTTAGTATAGTTTTTGCCAAGACTTTTTAGGCCATTGACAATGTCAGTAAACCTAGTGAACATGCTAGTGATTGTTTCATTTGAATCCATCTTAAATAGTTCATACTTATGAACTAATATATTTATTTTGGATTCTTTGACTTGATTCGTGCCCTCATGGGTCACTTCAAGTCTATCCCAAATCTCTTTTACAGAATTGCAAGTAGAGACCCTATTGAATTCATTTCTATCTAGTGAACAATAAAGCACATTCATTGCTTTCGCATTGAGTTGTGCCTTCCTAAAGTCATGGTCATCCCAATCCTTTTCTAGTTTGGGTACATTGACACCCTCTACATAGATGGATGGGATGTATGGCCCATTCACTATAATGGTCCACATCTCATAATCTTGGGCTTGGATAAATATGCTCATCCTAGCCTTCCAATATGAGTAGTCGGATCCATTAAAGAAAGGGGGTCTTTGGGTGGACTGACCCTCGATGTGGGAAGATCCAAATGGGGTTGTCATTTTGATCTTTGACTCTTAGGGTAGAAGAGTTTAGGCTCTGATACCACTTGTTGCCCAGATAGACAACCCAAGAGGGGGGGGTGAATTGGGTTTTAAACTAATTTTGCAATTAAAACGTTGTGGATGACTAATTAATGCTTTACCAAGATGACTAATTGATTGCTATGTGTTGTGAATGAAATGAGAGTAAAAGAAAGAGACAAACAATCACAAACATAAGGATTTTATAGTGGTTCGGAGCTAACCCTTGCTCCTACATCCACTCCCCAAGTCGCACTTGGAAATTCACTATAACCCCTTGGATTACAGCCGGTTGTTTTACAAGCTCACAACCAAACTTGTTGTTTTACGAGCTCACAACGAACTCGGTCGGTTTTCCCTGGCTCACCGACTAGAACCGCCCCGATTGTTTTCCCGGGATCACAATCGAACCCTTACACGTTGGTTTTACCCTCGGCTCACCAACCAACCTCTACTCACTTGATTCAATCCCCCGATTGAACCAAGCAAAGACAATATGGAAAGAATAAGAAATAAACAGAAAAACTGAGCTTCTTAAAAAGCAGATTTGCTACAATATAAACTGGAGAGAAGTTTAGAGCCCTCAAACACTTTTGAGTTGGAGTAGAGTAGGGCTTCTTGAACTTCGGGTCTCCTCTTGAATGTCTGGTCGACTTGAATGCAGGAGGAGATCTCTTTCAATATTTGGGAAGAGGTAGTTGGATGGAGTTATGGCGCTCTTCCCTCTTTTCGTTGAAAAACCACTTGCAGAGAATGAATGCTTGATTTCTTTGAATGAAATGGTAGTTCTCTGCCTTGCTACAGTCCTCTGTGGCTATTTAAGCCATCCCCCACGGAAACTAGCCGTTAGACACCTTTTTCTGCCCGTTCTGCACACTCTGCACAACCTGACAATATGTCCGTTGGGGGTCGGAGTCGACTCGCGCGATCAGGAGTCGACTTGGCTGTAGCGAGAGTCGACTCATGCTTTTCTGGAGTCGACTCGGCAACTGTTCCGGATTTGAATTAAAGTGGCCTCTTCGACTGGGAGTCGACTCGTCTTGACCCGGAGTCGACTCGCCAACTTCTGGAGCTGACTTGGCATTTTCGGAGTCGGCTCATCTCATGAAATCCACGGAGCCAATTTTCAACTTGGCCCACTCGAGTCGACTCGACAATCCTGGGAGTCGACTCGGCGCTCAGAGCCCGAACTCCCGATCTTCTGTCTTTTGGCTCGTCCAGTCTTGGAGTCGACTCGGACTGTTCTGGAGTCGACTCGGCTCTCAGTTTCCGAAACATGGCCTTCTGCCTTTTTGGTGTAGCGCTGCCTTGGGGTCGACTCGAGCTGTCTGGGAGTCGACTCGGCTCTCAGAGACAATAATTCGGTCTTCTGTCTTTTTGGGGTCGCGCTGTCTCGGAGTCGACTCGCGCATTGCGGGAGTCGACTCGAATCTCAGAGTCCGAAAACTGCTCTCTGACTTTTGCCTTGTGAACCACTGAGAGTCGACTCTCGCTTTCTTTGGAGTCGACCTACCAACCATCGGAGTCGACTCGCATTCCATAGGAGTCGACTCGAATCTCAGGGTCGAAATTCGCTCTCTGACTTTTCTGTCTGTAACTCCTTGGAGTCGACTCATACTACTCCGGAGTCGACTCGGTAAACATCGGAGTCGACTCGCGCACTTCAGGAGTCGACTCGCTGACAGGTTTTAAGTTGTGCCCTTCTGTCCGTCTGTCTGTTCTCAGTCGGAGTCGACTCGTAATGGTCCGGAGTCGACTCGAGCCCGTGCCAGTGATTCTGATACGCTTGGAGTCGACTCGTAATACTCTGGAGTCGACTCGAGTCTCAGACTTTAGTTCAAACTGACTTCTTAACTTATCCAAAATATTATGAACCAAGTCTAGAAACACTTTAGACAAGATTTTCACTGAAACACTCAATTGAATTCATTAGTAAACAAGAGATATACTCAGATGCTTTGAGCTCATCAAAATCAAATAGGGTTATGATTAATCACTCCACACCATGATACTAAGTTGTTTCCTAAGAATTGACATGTTCCACTAGTGCTCTTCCTATCTAATTTGCATCCAGCAAAATCAGCATCTGAGTATGCAAGCAAATCTAGACAAGAGTCTCTTGAGTACCATAATCCTATGTTCGTAGTTCCTCTTAAATATCTAAGGATTCTTTTAACAGCACTTAAATGTGACTTCTTAGGATCTGATTGGTATCTAGCACATATTCCTACACTAAATACGATGTCTGGTCTACTAGCAGTAAGGTAGAGCAAGGATCCAATTAGTCCTCTATAAAGCTTAATATCAATACCCTTTCCTTTTTCATCTTTGTCTAGCTTACTAGTAGGATTCATTGGAGTGCCTACTCCCTTATGATTTTCATTCCCAAACTTCTTTAGTATTTCCTTTGTATACTTAGTCTGATGAATGAAAATACCTTCTTTAGTTTGTTTGATTTGTAATCCTAGAAAGAAACTTAGTTCTCCCATCAAACTCATTTCGAATTCTCCATGCATTAAATCAGCAAATTCTTTGCAAAGAGTATCATTTGTGGCACCAAAGATTATGTCATCTACATATATTTGTACCACTAATAGATTTTCGTCCTTTCTTTTGAGAAACAGTGTTTTATCTACATTTCCTCTACTAAAGTCATTATTAAGCAGAAATTTGCTTAATCGATCATACCAAGCCCTAGGTGCTTGCTTCAATCCATATAATGCCTTATGTAGTCTAAACACATGATTTGGCAATTCATGATTCTCAAAACCAGGAGGTTGCTCTACATATACTTCTTCCTCTATAAAACCATTTAAGAATGCACTTTTTACATCTATTTGATACAATTTGAAATCCATGAAACATGCAAATGCTAGAAGTAATCTAATAGCTTCTAATCTAGCTACAGGAGCAAATGTTTCATCAAAATCTATCCCTTCTTCTTGATTGTATCCCTTAGCTACAAGTCTAGCTCTATTTCTTATAACTAACCCATTTTCATCTAATTTATTTCTAAAGATCCATTTTGTTCCAATTACAGAGTTATGCTTTGGTCTTTCAGTTAATGTCCATACATTACTTCTTTTGAATTGATTTAATTCTTCTTGCATGACATTTATCCAATTAGTATCTTTTTTAGCTTCTTCATAAGTCTTAGGTTCTAATTGTGAAACAAAAGCAAGATAATCATTTAAATTTCTAAGAGAGGATCAAGTTTTTACCCCTTGAGATGGATCACCAATGATTAAGTCTTTAGGGTGTCCATATGCATACCTCCATTCCTTTGGCAAGTTTTGAGATTGTGGTGGCACGCAATCATCTCCCTTATCTTGAATTGGCACGTCATCAATATTCAACTTTTCAAAGTCGATAATTCCTGTATCATTATCAAGAATATTTTCTTTCCTAGCAGACTCACTATCAGACTCATCAAATATGATATTAACTGACTCTTCGACTACAAGAGTTCTTTTATTGAATACTCTGTATGCCCTGCTAGATGTGGAGTATCCTAAGAAGATACCTTCATCTGACTTGGCATCAAATTTACTTAGATCCTCCTTGCCATTGTTTAAGATGAAACATCTACATCCAAATACTCTAAGATATTTAGCAGTTGGTTTATTATTCTTCCAAAGTTCATAAGGAGTTTTCTTGGTTATTGGTCGTATTAAAACTCGATTTAGAATATGGCAAGCAGTGCTTATAGCTTCAGCCCAAAAGTACTTTGGAAGATTTGACTCACACAACATCGTGCGTGCCATTTCTGCCAATGTCCTGTTTTTCCTTTCAACAACCCCATTTTGTTGAGGCGTTCTAGGTGCTGAAAATTGATGTGAAATACCATTTTTATTACAAAATTCTTCAAAGTGTTGATTTTCAAATTCAGTACCATGATCACTTCGAATTGCTACTAAGGTGAGCTTCTTTTTATTTGTGATATTATTATAAAGTTTCAAGAATTCTGAAAATGCTTTATTCTTATGTGCCAAAAATGAAACCCAAGTATATCTTGAAAGATCATCTACAATAACTAGTCCATACTTCTTCCCTCCTAGACTCGCAGTTCTAGTGGGTCCAAATAGATCCATGTGTATGAGTTCAAAAGGCCTAGTTGTTGATACTATATTCTTTGATTTGAAGGATGATTTAGTTTGTTTTTCCAATGAGCATGGTCCACAAATTTTGTCCTTTTCAAAAATCAATTTTGGCACATCTTTTATTAATTCCTTCTTAACTAGTTTTGATATTAATTCCATACTAGCATGTCCTAGTCTACGATGCCAAAGCCAACTTGTTTCATTTTTCTTTTCTTCATTAGTAATTAAGCATAATCCATTTTTCTTGCCTAAGTCATGAAGATCTACCATGTAAATATTTCTTTGCCTTTGTCCTACAAGTACAATGCTATTATCTTTAGGATTTGTGATTATGCATACTGATGCTTCAAATGTGACTTTAAATCCTTTATCACAAAATTGATTTATGCTAAGTAGGTTATGTTTCAAATCCTTAACTAATAAGATATTTTCTATGAAAATAGATGGAGTAATGAAAATTTTATCCTTTCCAATGATATACCCTTTACCATTGTCTCCATAGGTTACTACTCCACCCTTCTTAGATTCCAAGGTGACAAATTGGTCTACGTCACCGGTCATGTGTCTTGAACAGCCGCTATCTAGATACCATCGTTTTTCCTCTTTATTAGCTGCAAGACACCCCTGCAATAAAGATCAAGAAAGAGCTTTAGGTACCCAAACTATGTTGGGTCCTTTAGGGTTAGTACTTGATGTTCCTTTTGGAACCCAAACTTTCTTGAATTTGATCTTATGATTATTACTCAATTTGTTTTGACTGGACTTTCTATAGTTACATTCATATGCTTTATGTCCTAATTTATTGCAGCAATGACAAGTAATATTTTCATTTTTAGCTTTTACAAAAATGTTCTTTAAGTATTTTTGTTTCCTATTTGTTTTATATCCTAATCCAGCCTTATCATATACAGCTTTTTGACTATCAAGAATCATATTTAATTTGGTAGAACTAAGTATAAACTTATCTACTAAGGATTTATATTTTCAGCATCTTCTTTTAACTTGACATTTTCAGCAATTAGATTCTTGGTTTCATTTGTAAGTTTCCTACTTAATGTTTCATAGTTATGAGATAGTTTTAACTTATCTTTGACAAGAGACTGATTTTCTTCTTTTAGAACTTTATTTTTATTGATTAGTTTTCTATGTTCTTCCATGAGTTCTAAGAATGCATCATGTAATTCATCAACAGTAAAATCACATTCAAGTTCAGAATCTACCTCATCATCATTGGCCATATGACACATTTGGGCCGTCTCTTGATGATCTTCCTCTTCTGAACTTGACTCCTCACTTTCACTCCATTCAGCCATGAAGTTCTTCTTTTTCAGTTTTCTTGCCATCCATTTCAATTCTGGGCAATCTATCTTATAATGCCCGGATTTGTTACACTCATAACAAATAGGAGTTTCTTTTTCCTTTTCTTTGTCCTTACCCTTTTCTTTGCTTGAGCTACCTTTGAAGAAGGGGTTTTATGAAATCTATTCTTACTCTCATAAACTTTCTGAATTTTCTTCCAAGCATAGCCATTCCTTCTTCATCAAATTCATCATCATCATCTGAATCTTCCGACTCAGTTTCTTGTTTAAGGGTGGTAGACTTTAGGGCAATGGGCTTTCTTCTCTTGACCTCATCTTCTGAATTTTGCCTCATGGTCAACTCATGGGTCATGAGTGATCCTAGAAGTTTCTCTAATTGCAGTGTGTTGAGGTCCTTAGCTTCCTGAATTGCAGTTACCTTGGCCTCCCAAACTCTTGGTAGAGACCTGAGAAATTTTTGCACCAATTCAGAGTTAGTATAAGACTTTCCTAAACTCTTAAGCCCATTTATAATTTCAGTAAAACGAGTAAACATATCAGTTATGGACTCAGTGGATTCCATTTTAAACAATTCATACTTGTGTACTAATATGTTTATTTTTGACTCCTTAACTTGATTAGTCCCTTCATGAGTGACCTCAAGTTTGTCCCAAATTTCTTTTGCAGAGATGCAAGTAGATATTCTATTAAATTCACTTACATCTAATGAACAGTAAAGTACATTAATTGCTTTTGCATTTAACTGTGCTAATCTTCTATCACTTTCATTCCAATCCATTTCTGGTTTGGGTATGATAGTGCCCTCTATATTAAGTGTGGGTGTGTGAGGTCCTCTAGTAATAATGTACCATAATTCATAGTCTAAAGCTTGAATGAATATCCTCATCCTAGCTTTCCAGTATGTGTAGTTTGTGCCATTAAATAGAGGAGGTCTATTTGTGGATTGCCCCTCACTCATAGAACATCCCACTTGGGTTGTCATGATCTTTAACTCTTGATTGTGAGATCAATAAGTACTATTGGAGCACCTTGCTCTGATACCACTTGTTGCCCAAGGTGACAAGCCAATAGGGGGGGTGAATTGGTTTCTCTTAATTTTAACTATCTTACTTATGTCAAATGATGAGTTAGTGGAATTAAACAAATCACAATACAAACAACAAGAAGTATAGTGGTTCGGTGCTCTTCTTAGCACCTACGTCCACTCCCCAAGCGACCCCTTGGGAATTCACTATAATCCCGCGGATTACAGTTGGATTGTTTTCCGGGCTCACAATCCAAAAACCTTTACACTTTGGTTTTCCGGATTCACCAAAAATCTATGTTGGTTTTCCGGGCTCACCAACGAACCTATGTTGGTTTTCCGGGCTCACCAACGAACCTTTACAATTGGTTTTACGGGTTCACCAATTAACCTATTCCGTTGGTTTTGCGGGCTAACCAACTAACCTTTACAAGGAGTTTAATAAACAAAGTAAGAAGATTTAAGCTCCTAGATGAGCAAATATAACAATATAATCTACAAAGAAAAGTTTAGAGAATAGTTATCGCTTGATGTGACTTCTCTCTTCTTTGTCAAGGATGCTTCACTCTTTAAGGGTGGATGGAGCTCTTAATGACTCTTGAAATCTGCTCAACCACTTTCTTTTGACTCTTGAATGAAGCACTTGGATGAAGAAGATTAGGGCACTTTGTCTTTCTTGTGTACTCTTTGATATTCTTTCAAAAGGATGTTCTCTCTGATGAATAGTGCCACTTTAAATAGTTTCCGTCATCCATTGGACAAGCCCCAATGGTTAGAATTCAAAAACTAGCCGTTACTCACTGTTGGAAGGACAAAAAGTACTTCTGCAGAACTAGCCGTTATGCTTCTGCCCGTGTTTGGGTCGGCTCAACCTGTCCTTGGGTCGACCCAACTTTCACTTGGGTCGACTCAACCTTTCCTTGGGTCGACCCTCTCAGATCCACAGAAACTTGCAATTCAGCCTTCCTTCACTTGGGTCGACCCAACATTTCTTTGGATCGACTCAAGGTTCAGTTGGGTCGACTCAACTTCTTCTTGGGTCGACCCTCTCAGGGTTTCCAGAGAATCTTTTCTGTTATCTGTTCTACCATTGCCTTTGGGTCGACCCTCTCAGGGTTTGGGTCGACTCAAGCTTGGGTCGACTCAACTTCATCTTGGGTCGACCCTCTCAGTATTTCCAGAGAACCATTTTCCTGAGTTGTTGAGAAGCTTGAAGTTTGGATCGACTCATGCTTTCCTTGGGTCGACCCAACTTACTGTTCATCTGTGCCATTTTTGCAGAAGTGTGCCAAATGCTTTCTTGATGTGTCGGGGTCGACCCAATCAACCTTGGGGTCGACTCAATCCACACTTTGCTGCAACTCAAGGTTAGATTCATTCATATAAACAATGAAATGCATCTTTATCTTATTATACAAATATACTGAGAGTAACAGACTTATAAATGAAGTATCGAATTAACTTATAACATACTCTCGATTATTGCTTGTTAATCATCAAAATAACACTATCATCCTCAATAAATTCATAACTAAAGGCGAGAGAAAGAATACTAAATGAGAAGTGATCCTAATACTCTCCAATATGTATTATAAATATCTGAAATTTAAATCTGAAAATCTATGTTATACACCTTGCAATTCAAATAGTTGATCTTAAGAGCCTCTAGTTTAATGAAAAAGGGGGAGAAAAATGTGTTGAGCTAAATTTTCTTGAGTATTTCTTGTGAACACAAATTTAAAGTAGCTGCTACATGTGATAGATTTATAGATTTTAAAATGCACCTAATCAGAAAATCAGCTGTCTTGAAAATATTTGAAAACGAATTCCATCTGTCTCTATTAGAAAATCTATTTTGAAATTCACTAATGAGTTCTTATTGGCTTGCTCTTTAGAGCTTCAATTTTATGCCAATTCATTTTTATATGTATCAAAATGTGTTTCTCTTTAAAGGAATAAAAGAAAGTCTTTAAAAGAGCTCTAAAAGAACCTTCAAAGCTTTGGATTTTATGTATTCTCCAAGATGTATCATAAATTGCATGAATTCATATTTTGGTATCTGTGCCCTAATGCTTTTTGCCACGACCGCCACCCTGTTTCCGGCGGGCGGCCGCGACGGTCCTAGGGTGCGGGTAGGCATAAGGCCACCAGCCACCATGTAGAACCCTACTTACTTATCAAAATCATCAATAAATTCTGAAAATTTTGGTATGATACATGCACAAAATGATCACCTTTCCTATATTGATCTATCAGGATTATCTCAATAATACAACAACACTACCTGTCAGAGTAGCAATCACATATTCTGTTATAATACAAGCCTGGATAACACATATATCATCACAGGCATAAACTCATCTGTATATAAAAAGACTGGTTCCCATTTCATCCATGGTCAAACCCATATCCACTATGTCTATAACTGTACACTATATACAACTGAAGGTTTATAATACACCAACATATATAAATCTCTAATCTACTCTATACTATGCTATGGAGCGACACAGCTAGCAGGCAATCTTTAATCCTGCCCTTCTCTATACATCACCTGGCCTACAACAAAAACATCAAACTGGGGAGTGAGTATATAAATACTCAGTGAGTGGAGTGGAGAGTACTATGCACATGAGACAGAACATAAATCATGGCTCGAGGTGAAATTTCAAGAGCATATGAATAGTGGTCAATAACAAGATGTACATGAACTCAACATATGAAATATGGAGTAAATCATCACAATATCACTATAGTCATAGTCAACTCATCTGGAGCATATATAGAATAATCAAATAAACATGTATGATAACATGAATATGCTCAACATGTCATAATATTGAAACATATAAATCAGGTGTCAATAGGTTGAATCATCAACAAGACAGCTATCGGGAGGTGGGTCTTACGCCCCAGGCGAACCATAATAACTTCCTACTGTCACATGCATATGCAGAAATATGACACCACACAATAATACAAATGCTGACCAGTATCTATAATAGAAATTCATAGAAAACCGTGAGACTCATCTCACATCTGAATACTAAATGGCACCTCGCAGGAATTCTACATCCGCGGTAAGCCTACTACACCTCGCGAGGACTTACTATGCCCGGCAGAAAGCAAATATATGTCATAGGACTGGCCGATCCTACACCTAGGGCATATCCCCCTAGAAAGGGACTGGGCTGCGTCCACCCAGGGGACAACTATGTGCACATAGGCCGATATCTAACCCCATCGACTATAGGTATTCTGTAGATACTGCCAAGCCATGCATAAATGACATAATGCATCAGCCCAATACTCAATTATAAAGGATTATAATCAAGACTACCACTCACTCGACCATGACCCAATCATAAACTAACATCAGGGTTGGGAGCGAGGAGTCAAGGGAGTGCAATGCAACTCAATATACCACTGAAAAGGGCTCTACAAGTTTTTGAAATAGAGGAAATGAAATCAATTTACAAAAGAAGTCATTTTACAACTCGGAACCAATTTGACTACTCTTTTCCCCGTTGTAATTCCTCTCAATGTTCCCTCAAATGCATGTACAAAATAATCAAGCATGGAAAAACAAGATTATAGAGGAATCTACTACAATATCAATCAATATGCTCAAGTGGAATCAATTCACACTTGGCAACATTCATGAAAATGAATTAAGAATGCTCATGGTGCAAAGTACATAACTCCCACCCACCTACCAATCCAGCACAGCCTCGATACGCCTCCAAAACTTTACGGTAGGCAGTAGGGGACTTCTTCTTCTTGCTCCCTAACTTCTTGCCTAACTGAAACATACATTAATCATGCTCTTAGTTTTGTATCAAGGGCCTATTATCTATGTATCAATCATAACACATAGAAAACTTTAGTTGACTCAACTCCCCCCTTCCCTAAATCTTTTTTTTTTCTATTAATTAACTCACCATTTATGTGTATTAGGGACTCCCTTGCATGAGTACAAGGTCCCCCTTAGCCTAATCTTGGCTTAATACCCAATTATGGCATGAAATTCCTTACTTTCCCACCCAGATGAACAGTAACCCGGACCGACAGCCGGTTACTTCATCCTGGGTTTGATCTACTTTCCAAACTCCAAACTCTATAAAATTTTTACCTAATATTCTATACTCACAGGGGTTTCCAAAATGGTGACATGCATCGCCATCGGAGGCGATTGACCACCGAAACAATTCGCTGAAATTAGGACTTCGACACAGGTTTTCCGCAGTCTCGAAAAACCTTGCCGAAATCCGATTCTCTCTCTCTTAACCACCTCTAAAACCCCTATCTAACCTCTTTACAGCCTCAATTCCATTAGGAGACTAGGTAAGGATGGGGTACTCACCACTTTTTTCTCTGAAAATGAGGTCCTTGCACCGAGGGAAAGGAGACCAACACTTCTCCTTTCAACCGGCACACAATCGGGATCCTTTCCACCTCGATTCCCCCTTCCTTTCTCTCGTCTTCCCTTCTCCTTCTTCTTCTTCTTCTTCTTCTTCTTTTATTTCCTCTTCTTTTTCTTTCTGTGACTCTCCTGGCTCAATTCCACCGCCACAGCAACCAAACCCCCCATTTAAATCACATCAAGCACTGTTCACCCTTTGTTTAAAATTATTAAATTTCCATTTTGTCCCTAACACTTCAACGCATCTACTGTTATGCCATTAACTTTTGATTCCTTCCAATTTTACCCCTTATATCAATTTTAAGGACTATTCTATCCTTCTTTATATAGAAAAATTTATTTTGGGGGTTATTACACCTTTATATCATGAAAGAACTTTGAATTAATGATTCAATATGATGTTATGCTTTGAATTAATTAGATTGTTCTCATGTTGCTATATACTTAATATATTGGGCAAAAGATCTTACATGAACAAGTTTTCATACTTGTTATTAAAGATCTTTCAAAAAAAAGAAAAGGTTTGATTTTCATTCGTGCTTTCTTTGAATATCATTCTTGACACTCCTTGAATTAACTTAAAAAGGGTTCCACTTGCACTTGATTTGAAAACTATCTTTGGAATCACATTCGATGTGCTCTCACTATAATTTGCTTTGAAATCATCTTAATTAGCTCCGATCTATGCTTATTATTGCTTTGAGTTATATGATTCATATTCTTGCAATAATTCGACATGCATTGACTGAAAATCAGAGTACAATAAAGGAGAGAAATATCTAAGTTTAATTTATTACGTTGCACTTAATGTTTTATTATTTTGCAACCTTTTTGATGTTGTCAAAAAGGGGAAGAAATATATGAGTAAGAGTATATGCTCATAATGTTTTATGTATTATGAATGAAATATAAATCAGCTTAGATTGAAATGTATTGATTGGGTTAAGCTGATTAAATTTAAAGCATTATCATGAAGTATGTTTTAAATATGCAAGTTTTCTACTTCATGCAACTTAGCTATGCATTAGTTCTAGAACATAATCTATTTTATATTGCATATACTCCAAGTTTTGTCATCATCAAAAAGGGAGAGATTGCAGACCCAAATATTGATTTTGATGATCACAAAATCTTGAAGTATAATTACTAATATTTGTGTTGCAAGAAGAAAGATATTTGTTTTGCAAGGAACATAACAAGTTGGAAGAATAGAAGAAGGCCTCAAAAGCTCTCAAAAAGTTGAAAGAAAGCTATACTTCATTGGCCCAAGTTTCAAGTTCAAAGGATTCAAGTTGGAGTAGCAAATTCAAAGAAAAATCCAAAAGAACAGTCCTCGAGTCGACTCCTGGAAGCCTCGAGTCGACTCTGGCACAAATGGTAACTTTGGCGCGCTCACTTGCGAGCTGACTCGCAGAGCGTGAGTCGACTCGAACTGTTCACGAGCCGACTCGCACAGAAAAGACAGAAAGCTGATTTTTAAGTTGCTGAGGGCGAGTCGACTCCCGACAAGCTCGAGTCGACTCCTGCTTCAGCCGAGTCGACTCAAGGTCTGCGCGAGTCGACTCGAGCACGCTAGGAGGCATAACGGCTAGTTTTTCACGACTCCAACGGCTAGTTTTTCATCTCTAATGGCTCTATTTTATCTCTATTTAATCAAGTTTCATTTAATAAAACTGCATTAAGATTCATTGTATTGAAATGCTTGTTTGGGAAAATCTAGACTAATCGTTTATTGAGTCCGCTGCTTAATAGTTTTAATCTTGATCAGATTAGAATCAAACTGTTGCTAAGTTTAAATTCCACTATGCATCCATACAACTTAGCTTAATTAATTGAAAAGTTTAGAAGTAGTTAAAAAGTTTTAAAAGACCCAATTCACCCCCCCATCGTGGGCTGTATCTACTGGACAACATACAGCTAGTAATTCTTTCTCAGTAGTGGTGTAATTCAATTATGCATCTGAGAGTGTCTTACTAGCGTAGTAGATGACATGAGGTAATTTATCTAGTCGTTGTCCTAAAACCGCCCCAATGACATAGTCAGAAGCATCACACATGAGTTCAAATGGAAGTGTCCAGTTGGGAGGTTGTATAACGGGTGCTGTAGTCAACTTAGATCGGAGCTTTTCAAAGGCCTCCTCACATGCTTTATCAAAGATAAAGGGTGTATCCTTGGCAAGGAGATTGCACAAGCGCCTAGAGATTTTGCTGAAGTCTTTAATGAAGCGACGGTAAAAACCAGCATGGCCTAGAAAAGAACGGATTTGTTTCACAGATTTGGGTGGAGGAAGATTAGAAATAAGATCAACTTTAGCTTTATCCACCTCAATACCCCTTTTGGACACAATGTGTCCCAAGACTATACCCTCTTGAACCATGAAATGGCTCTTTTCCCAACTTAGCACTAGATTGGTCTCCTTACATCTTTTCAGAACTAGGGCTAAATTATTGAGACAATCATCAAATGAGGGGCCAAAAACTGAAAAATCATCCATGAATACTTCCAGAAATTTTTCTACCATGTCAGAGAAAATAGCCATCATACATCGTTGAAATGTCGCGGGCGCATTGCATAGTCCAAATGGCATTCTTCTATACGGAAATGTCCCAAATGGACATGTGAAGGTGGTTTTCTCTTGATCATCGGGGTATACAGTCACTTGGTTATATCTAGAATAACCATCTAAAAAACAATAGAAACCCTGACCGGCTAATTTTTTTAATATTTGGTCAATAAAGGGCAAAGAAAAATGGTCCTTTGTAGTCATGGAGTTTTTTTTTTTGGATAAAGGTAAGTATGTATATATCCAAATTGAAGAAATGACGTACAAATGCACAGGGGCATACCCCAGAAATCAAAGGCTAGGAGGGCATACCCCTCTAGCCACAACAACTAACTACAAAGCTTGTAAGAACAAAATGATGAGAGTGTCAAAAGATATCATCAGAGAATCTCCACGAACTGTGAAGCCATCTATTAGCTGGAGATGGAATGACACCCCGTGTGAGATTAATCCGAGTCACAATACAAAAAGTAATCTCTCTCAGAAGAACACACTCATGTGTAGGGCCATCGCCATGCAAACGAGCATTACGTTCTCTCCAAAATAACATCTCCTTGTTTAACTAAAAAAAAGGCATTTCCTTCTTTGTTTCTATCTCTGAAACTGTAATCTCCACACACCCTTTCAAAGCCTACACATTTTTCTCAATGTACCAATTCAAATCTTCTCTCATAAGTACCTTTTCTCCACTAAAAATCTCTTGAATTAGTGCATCCATATCCTTCCAAAAGCATCTCTTTGTAGCATCACTTAATCCTACTTGAGGAGCATACACACTAATCATATTAATAGACTTCTTCCTAAATATTAATTTTACCAAGATTTTTTTATTTCCTAGTTTCTCAATATCTAGAATCTCATCTTTTAAACAATTACCTATAATAGTTCTTACTCCATTTTTATTTCTATATTTCACAGTATATCAAAGTTTATAATAAGTCTTACCAACTTCCTTTGCCTTTTCTTCTATCCATAGAGTCTCTTGCAGAAAAGCTAGGTTAACTCTCCTCCTAGCCATTGTACCTGTTAATTCCATCAAATTTTCTATTAAAGATCTTATTCCAAGTTACTAAACAATCTTACTTTTCTGGATAAACTTCTTTACCTACACCCATCTATTATAGTGTGTGAACCCTTTCCTACATCTTACCACATTCGGGCACCTATATGGTATGTCGCTTTTGAAGATTGCTCTAGTTAATCATTGACGACTTTTTCACTACACCTTGATCCTATGCTTGTCACTAGTAGGGAATATCCCAACAGTTGTTTTACATGGATGCATATTTATAGGATGTGATTGTAGTTTTATGTAAACTATCAACCTAACGCAACTCTTTTCCTTTTTCCAGGCTTGAGACCGACTATGCACAAAATATAGGTAGAGTTAAAAAGATATGTATGTTTTGTATGTTATATTTGATTAACATATAATTATTTTTATCACAATGTTAAAACTATATACAAAGAAATATTTTATAGACTTCTTTATTAGATAGCAATTTTTTATGATGTTATAACAGTGAATAAAGATTTCAATCTATAGACATTATAACTGCAACATTATAATAATATACCGAAGTCCTAAATGGTAGTTGAACAAAATTTTGTTCCCTTGTCTTTAACATTATCTCTTATTGGTTGATTTAGTGCTGACTTTAATATTTTATGTGTAACTTCTTTACAAGTCAATCACCTCACCACTAAAATGAGTTAGTTCTTTTCTACGAGAAGAGATTAATTGACCATCGACAGAACATGTCATACACAAATAAAAATTTTTAATTAGTATATGCCTATTTCCATTAGTTGTTAGCTTTGTTTAGGTAAAAGAATATAAGCTTTATTTTGGTCATTAACTAATATGCATATAAAAAAGATCGAAAAAATTACTTAGACACTCCCTCAACTTGAGTAGTTTCACTTAGTATGCCTCAAACTTAAAAGTTCCAAAGTAATCCTTCAAGTTAGTTATGTGATTCAATGTGTTCCCCTCATCTATTTCATTTAGCCTGAGCTCATGGGATTCCATTATGTGATACTCATGTAAGACTTTTAGGACTAAAATACCCTTATGAGGAGTTGTTTAGATGGGGAGGAGGAATGGAGAGAAGGGATAAGAACAATTGTGGGTTTTAAAGAGGAGGAAATGTTGGAAGAGGAGGAGATGATGCAACTGGATAGGGCTTAGGATCAAGTTAGATGGAGAGGAGGGATGAGGACTACTGCAGGATTTAAAGAGGAGGAAGAGGAAAAGATGGTGGGGATAGGGTAGAACTCATGACCAGGTTAGATGAAGAGGGGGGGATGAGGGTGGTGGTGGGGTTTAAAGAAGAGGAATAGGAGGTATTGTATGAGGAAGAGGTGGTGGGAGTGGGTGGTGCTCAATACTAGGTTAGATAGAGAGGAGGGATGAGGAGGGTGGCAGAGCTAAGAGAGGAGGAAGGGGACATGTTGGATGAGGAGAAGATGGTGGAAGTGAGTCTGGCTCGAGACTAGGTTAGATAGAGAGGAAAGATGAGGATGGTAGCGGAACTTAGAAAGGATGAGGAGGATATATTGGAAGAGGAGGTGGTGGGAGTGGATGGATTTTGTGTGGGACCAAGTTAGATAAAGAGGAAGGATGGAGAGAAGTGATAAGGATGGCGGTAGGGTTTAGAAAGGAGGAGGTGTTAGAAGAGGAAGGAGTGGTGGGACTAAGGATGGACGAAAAGAGGAGAAGAGATGTTATTTTTTGATAAATAAACCATTCTAATGAGAGAAAAATTATCTTTTATGACGACATCTTAATGCCATTAGATGCTGGATGGAACTTAGGACCATATTGAACCACTTAACTTACTTTGGGGACCACTTTGAAATTATTTAAACTCGAGAAGTACTAACTACTAAGTGAAAGTAGTCTTAAGTTAAGAGGGCGTTCAAGTAATTTTTACAAAAAGAAGCTTTGTTGAGATAGTCAAGTCAAGAAAAGTACATTTAGCATTACATCGACTTAGGATGATACTAAGTTCGGCATGGTAAATGATCATAGACCGAAAAATTGAAGGATGATATTCCATTTACTCTTAGACCCCTAGGTCGAAAAAACAGACTACTATCTAGTTCCTATCATTTCTGGTATGAATAGCAATGAGGTAGTTTTAGATTAGTTTTCTTGCATCAGTTTAGTAACATCCAAGTACAATAAAGTAAAAATATAAAAATTATTATATCATTGATGGTAAAAAAAAATACTATCACTTTTATAGTTAGTTTATGCTATAACAATACATAGTTGTTAAGGCTATACCAAAAAAAATATTCTCTTTAGAAATTGATTTATTATAATGTTATAGGAACCAATAAAAATTTTCAGTCTATGATAATTAAAGTTACAACACTATCATTAAAACAATGTCCTGAAGGCATAAAATAGCACCCAAATAATATTTTATACCATTTTCTAAAATGTAGCATTATCTTCTATTGGTTGGTAAATAGTAGATATCTGAATTTTTTTTTGTTCTTCTCTCGAGTCAAGTACCCTCTCACCAACGTGAATTATGCTAAGAAAGAGATTAGTTAACCTTAAGCAAGCATGTGATACACAAACTAAGAAACTGGATTAAGGTGTTATTTTATCTCTTCCTCTCTCGCTACTATTTGCAAATTGGAATTTTGATATTATAATCCCTTCTTTATGATAGAACACCATGACAGTCCCTCCTTTAGTTATAAATATAAATACAATGGGTTCCATATTTTTGCCACAATTGATAAATGAGTCCTATTTTTATGCTAAATAGATTAGACCCAGATCGTCTGCGGTGCATAGTTTGCATCGCAGAGTGTTGTACACTACTCGATGGCTGCCATCAGGATATGGATAGCTATCAATAGCAACTTGCTGTGTATAGCACATAAGATTATTGATAGTCAACTTTAAAGACCACGCAATAGCACGTATCTGGTAGGATAGTGATTACGGGTATCGATCCACAGGGATTGGGGTACAGTTGTTTTTTAAAAAAAAATATTTAAAAAGGAGAATTTGTAAAGAAAATTAAACTAAGAAATTTAATGAAAATGCAATTAAAATGATATCAGTTTGAGGGAACCTAGGGCAAGGAATTCACCACTAACATCGGAACAAGGGTTATTTGTATTTTAATTTATTCTTGGATTAACATGCAAATTGGCTACAAGCCTAATAAGCATTTAAATAGAAATTCACAAAAGTAATTTGGAAATAATCCATCTTCAGTTGGCATGAAATGTCTACCCTAAACTAATGTGGCAGGACACCACATCTTTCCTAAGCATGGACTATCTTATATTTACTTAGTGATCATGAAGAACAGTTGTATAAACGTCATATTTAAAATCACAGAAATTAAATATAAGATGAAATAAAATATTCATTAGGAGTAAAATAAAGTTTATACAACTCCAAGAATAAAAATAAAACAAATACAAAACCCTTGGCCCTTTGTTAGGGCTACATCCGGCCCTAGAGAAGAGCTTAGGCTTCCATGCAGTGGTAGACGGCAGCAGCAGCACAGCAGCGGGCTCCCATCATGGCTACCTCCATCTCTTCGACATCCCCTTCTGGTGTAGCTTCTACTGAAAACGGCTCCCTTGCAGCTCTTCTGGGAAATCATTCCCAGAATACCCAAAAATAATCTCTCTCTTGACTTCATGGGATTCGGCTTGCTCCAAGCTTGATGGGGGAAGAAGAATGGAACGGAGGAGAGAATGGCTTCTCCCCTTCACAACTTGACTCCTTTTATAGGCTGCCCCCCCTTCTATTTTGCTTCACGTGAGAGTGGAATGATAAGGACGCGGAAGGCATGCTGCTGGATGGAGTTGATCCGGACGCGTGGAGGATGCAGAAGAAGGTGATGATCCGTGATCCATGAAGCTCGGGAGAATCTCGGATGGAATGCTATTTGGATAAGGATTTGGAGTTTATCCCGTGTCAATGGACTCAATCCGGAAGAAAGGAAGCTTGGGAACGGTGGATCTGTGGACGTGAAATGATCCGGAAGTTGGGAAAGATGCGAACTAGATGCAGAGGATGAACTTGGATGTTGGGATCTCGGCTGGGAGGAGCTGGGATCAAGCCGGAAGAGGAGACGAATCCATGAGCCGGGAGGTAAGATCGGATCCTGAGTTCGGTAGAGGGATACGGCTGAGAACAGAGGATCTTTGGATGCAGAAGGACGTGTGATCCGGAGGGAGTTTGAGACTTGATTCCGAAACAGAGGAAGATGAAGTTTATCCGGACGCTGGGAAGCTTGGATTTGCATCTATCTTGGCTTAGATCTAGCGGAGCAGGGGATGCGACGTGGGTGATGGAGTCAACCCGAACGGCTGGAATGTTGCGGACGTGGATGAAGATTTTCACGGTGGAAGCTGGGAGTCCGGAACAAGATCTTGGACGTTGGGAGATTAAGCCGGATGGGTGACGATTGGCTTGGACGCTGGGATGATTCGGATGAAGATAAAACGAGCTGGGAACAGGGGATAGCGAGGACGGGGATGATGATTGATGCCCACGGCTAAAGATGCGGGATGATGCAATGGGGATAATGTTCATGAACGGAAGGAGATGGGATTCCAGAAGAAGCTGGGAAGTTTGATAATCCGTAGATGAATCTATTGGATGCAGTGAATCACGGAGAAGATGGGCACAGGCGCGAGGGGGAAGCTAAGAAGATCTCGGCTGGGAGTTTGGTTGGATTTGTAAGAGAAAATGAACTGGGAGTGTGAAGTTGGGAGGAAGATGGATTGAGCCAGGGGGACGACGTGCATGATGCTGGTGTTCGGAGGAAGAAAGAAAATACGGGAAGTTTGGATTTGGCTGGGAGGAATCGGATGCGAAAGGTGATAAGGATGCTGGGACGTGATCCACGGATGGCCGAACGTGGGATGCTTGGATTGGTTTGAGTCAATCTGGCATGCCGGCTGGGAGTGGTTCCAAAACAGGAGATTCCGTGGAGCTCGGGATGCACTTGGGATGTTGATCCACTCCGTGGTGACGTGGAGATACAGATGCTGAGAAGAGAATGGAATGAAGGATGGGAGCTGGGATGAAGACGGAATGAAGAAGCTTTGGATGCGGAAGGGATCATCACAAATCATGGGATCTCGGCTGGGAAATAATCCAGATGCTGGGATTTGGTTCCAAACGGATGGGAGGAAGAAGAGGATCCACGGACAATGGAATGCTGGGATTTGGGTTCATCCAGATGCGGCTCTGTTTGGGAGAATAACGTGGAAGGATCTTTGACATGGGGTGAATGATGAATCGTATGAGGATTGGCCTGAGACGGTGTGGACGCTGATGTTGTTTGGCATGCATTGCGGGAGAAACGAGTGTGTTAAATTGGTTAACGAATGGGAGGAATTGGATGAAATCCTGAGGTTCGGACGGCTGGGAATGGGTTCTGTTTTGAGGCTGGGGTGAATCACGTAAAAGATCGGATGACATGGAACAGGGGAAATGATTGGGATGAGGGGAAGTTGAGGGAGACGTTGAGTTGTTGAGCTCAATGTTGGAAAAGAAATAAGAGAATTGGACTGAATTGAGATATGAGAGGATTTGATTCATGGGGTGCCTGCGATTTAGGTTCAGGAATCATCCCAAATAAGTTCGACTTGACCTGCACACATTAAACTTGACCAGTAAATAAATAAGTAGAACACGAATTACCTTTAATTTATTAAAATGCAATGATGAAGGTAACACATTTTTTTTAGTTAAATTTTTAAAATATGTGAATTAAAATAATGATAAGTGCTATGAATAAGATATTAATTTATGCATTATTTAGCGCTTATCACACCCCCCAACCTACTTTTTTCTAGTCCTCGAGCAAAATAAAATAATAATAATAAAAAAAAACTAACTCACTTTTGCAGGAATCGCGATTGCATTTACCGTATGCAATAAGGCTTTAAACCCCTAGGTGGCCCTAGTGGACGAGTTTTGTCTCGTGAGGATTTCCGGCTCAGATACCCACAAACTGTTGTCTCTACCCAAAGAGTTTATTGTTTTATAAAATTTAATTTCAAATGCATAAATGCCAAGAATTTCAAAACACACAAAGTTTTAATTACTAAGTCAGCCCAAATCCTAGGTCAGTATGCAACTTAAGTTGAAGTTATTAAGTTTCCGTTAGAGAGTTGTAAGGTTAATTTATACTTGGGTGCTCGGTGATATCTGGACCATACACAAGCTAAGACTTTAGATCCCCCAAAATACTGCTAAAGCTAGTAGTTTCCAAGAATTGGTCAGATAAGACCTAATCACTGATTCAAAATCATCCTATTTTCCAGGATTTCGAGAGTTGTGGATGTTTACTTTAATACCTCAAGGGCTTTATCTGTAATATTCCAGTTTACTCGAATTTTTACAACGACGGCTTTCACACTATCATCTTTTCAAGGTCAATATTATTTTCTCTCTCTTTTTTTTTCTAATTTATTTATTTTATATTTATAAATAAATTATGCACTTTTACTCTTGTAATGATTCCTCCGTGTAGCGAGCATTCAGTCAACAACTCCCACACCAGATGGCATAAGGTGTTGGGCATCAAGACTCCCCTACGGACCTATGCTCGGGTTCATCATCACAAGCTCGCTGACCTTTGACAATAGGTAGCCCTTTTCGATGTACCTGACTAAATTCACTCTTTTTTTTTTTTGATAATAGTGAATTAGATAGGTATGATTCATCAGGACTCAAGGTTGCTACCAGACTTAACAACATAATGTTGAACCTAACCCTTAGAAGTGCAGGCCATGTGTATTGTGAAATTCCAAAGTAAAATTATCTTACAACTCGCTAAAAGAACTTTTAATAAAAAGAACTCAAATTGACTTACTTCTGACTAATCATTGGGCTTGTTAGATTTTATATACTTTGTGCATTTATCATTTCAGCACTAAGGCATAGAAATTAGGTTCGTTTTTTTTTTTAAGATGAAATATTAAAAATACGAAAAATTTCTTCAAAAATTCGAATCCTATACCCCTCAACTTAGACCAGACATTGTCCTCAATATTTTTTTTTGAAATATTATATTATTATATTTTATTTTTTTATTATTTCATTTAATTTTATTTTGGACGAAAATATGATGCATATGGAGGATAGAAGCATTTTACCGTAGTTGCATCAATAATATGAGAACTCCTGCTAAGAAATTGAAAAATATGCAATAAAAAAATGTGCAGAAATAACCTACGAGAATTGGGTTGCCTCCCAACAAGCGCTAAGTTTAACGTCTTTAGCCAGACACAGCGCATCCTTATCAAAACATACCGGGTTCATGCCGAGTTCTCCAAGGAAGAAAATTTGTGGAAAACTGATTGTCGGGTAAGGAGTTGACTGCTTCTATAGCCTTGTCTATAGCAGAGTTTGATAAGTGCTAAATAATGCATAAATTCATATCTTATTCATAGAACTTATCATTATTTTAATTCACATATTTTGTAAATTTAACTAAAAAATGTGTTACCCTCATCATTGCATTTTAATAAATTAATTCGAGTTTGTTTTACTTATTTATTTACTGATTGAGTTTAATGTATGCAGGTCAAGTCAAATTCATTAATTTCTGAACCCAAATCATATGCACCCCGCAAATCAAGACCCTCTCAGATCCATCCTCCCTTGTTTCTTTCCCACATTTGACTCCACCAAACTTTCCTGCGTCACATCTCAGTCACCTAATTTTCTTCCCACACATGTTCCCAGCTGAATAGGATCACATCCCCTGTATCAAACTCCCGGGATTCACTTCCCAGTCGTTCACCAGTCATTTTTTCCATATCATCTCCATTTAAAAATTCAATATTCCGAGTCAACCCCAATTCCTTTTCTTAGCGTATTCCTCCCAAATAGTTTATTTCTCCTTCACTCCCATGTTCACAAACAAAGTCTCAACATCTTCACTCCCAGCCGCATCCCTTCATTACCGTTTAGCATCCATCAACAAATTCCACGCGTCTCTCTTCCAACCTCCCCTATTCCGAGATCATCTTTATCTCGCGGAACAACCAATCTCATGCGTGCATGGCCTCCGCAGCCCACATCCTGTCCGTGATCTTCCATCCTCCCGTTCGCGTTGGCCTCTTCCGGATCACTCCCAAACGGCACCAGCTCTCATCTTCTTCCGGATAACCTTCATCACCCACGTATTCCCTATTGCTTCGGAACAGAGTCCGAGTCTTCATCAATACAAGCCACGTCCACGAAGAAACTCCTCTGTTCATACTCGCAGCCGTTCGACCCACCTCCTAGATTTCCCCAGCCGCATCTCAACCGGATGAGCTTCATCCTTGCGAGCTTCACGGCAACCACACGTATTCTTCCTCTATTTCGGAATAACCACCAGCCGAATCCCATGATCTTTGCTCATCTTCATCTCCCATGCTTCCGATTCTTCTTCCAAAGCTTCCACGGATCAACCCCATCCGGATTTGCATCCCAGTTCATCTTCCCATCGTATCTTCCTCCCAGCATCCTTATCTTCTCCACATCCCAACATCCTTCCGGACTAATCCCAGCAAACTTCCCAAGCTTATCCCCTGATTTCTTCACCCGTTCGAGTCGAGTCCCAAGCTTCATATTTTGATCACTCCCTTCCGCATCCCCTGCTTCGTTATATCTCAACTGCCAACCTTCAAATTCCAAGTGTGGAGTGATTGATTGAAACCCTATTTGATTTTGATGAGCTCAAAGCATTTGAGTATATCTTATATTTTACTAATGAATTCAATTGAGTGTTTCAGTGAAAATCTTGTCTAAGTGTCTCTAGATTTGGTTCAAGGTATTTTGGATAAGTTAAGAAGTCAGTTTGAACCAAAATCTGAGACTCGAGTCGACTCCGAGATATTACGAGTCGACTCCAAGCGTATCAGAATCACTGGCACGGGCTCGAGTCGACTCCGGGTCATTACGAGTCGACTCCGACTGAGAACAGACAGATGGACAGAAGAACACATCTCAAAACCTGTCGGCGAGTCGACTCCTGAAGTGCGCGAGTCGACTCCGATGTTTACCGAGTCGACTCCGGAGTAATATGAGTCGACTCCAAGAAGTTACAGACAGAAAAGTCAGAGAGCGAATTTCGACCCTGAGATTCGAGTCGACTCCTGTGGAACGCGAGTCGACTCCGATGGTTGGCAGGTCGACTCCAAAGAAAGTGAGAGTCGACTCTCAGTGGAACACAAGGCAAAAGTCAGAGAACCGTTTTCGGACTCTGAGATTCGAGTCGACTCCCGCAATACACGAGTCGACTCCGAGACAGCGCCGACCCCAAAAAGACAGAAGACCGATTTACTGTCTCTGAGAGCCGAGTCGACTCCGGAACAGTTCGAGTCGACTCCAAGACTGGACAAGCCAAAAGACAGAAGATCGGGAGTTCGGGCTCTGAGCGCCGAGTCGACTCCTAGGACTGTCGAGTCGACTCGAGCGGACCAAGTTGAAAAGTTGATCTACGGATTTCATGGGAGGAGCCGACTCCGAAAATGCCAAGTCAGCTCCAGAAGTTGGCGAGTCGACTCCGGATCAAGACGAGTCGACTCCCAGTCGAAGAGGCTACTTTAATTCAAATCCGGAATAGTTGCCGAGTTGACTCCAGAAAAGCATGAGTCGACTCCCGCTACAGCCGAGTCGACTCCTGATCGCGCGAGTCGACTCCAACCCCAACGGACATATTGTCAGGTTGTGCAGAGTGTGCAGAACGGGCAGAAAAAGATGTCTAACGGCTAGTTTCCGTGGGGGATGGTTTAAATAGCCACAGAGGACTGTAGCAAGGCAGTTAAGCACCATTCCATTCAAAGAGATCAAGCTTTCATTCTCTGCAAGTTGGTTTTCAACGAAAAGAGGGAAGAGCGGCATTAACTCCATCCAACTTCCTCTTTCCAGCATTTAAAGAAGCTTCCTCCTGCATTCAAGTCGACCAGACATTCAAGAGGAGACCCGAAGCTCAAGAAGCCCTACTCAACTCCAACTCAAACGTGTTTGAGGGCTTCTAACCTCTCTTCAGTTTATATTATTATTTATCTGCTTTTGAGAAGCTTTGTTTTCTGTTTGTCCCTTTTATTTACATCTTGTCTTTGCTTGGTTCAATCGGGGGATTGAATCAAGGGTGTAGAGGTTGGTTGGTGAGCCGAGTGTAAAACCAACGTGTGTAAGGGTTCGATTGTGATCCCGGAAAAACAATCGGGGTGGTTCTAGTCGGTGAGCCAGGAAAAACCGACCGAGTTCGTTGTGAGCTCGTAAAACAACAAGTTTGGTTGTGAGCTTGTAAAACAACCGGCTGTAATCCAAGGGGTTATAGTGAATTCCCAAGTGAGACTTGGGGAGTGGACGTAGGAGCAAGGGTTAGCTCCGAACCACTATAAAACATTGTGTTTGTGATTGATTGTCTCTCTCTATTTCTCTCATTTCATTCACAGCACATAACAACTAATTAATCATCTCACAAAAACATTAATTAGTCATCCACAAAAGTTTCAATTGCTAAATTATTTTAAAACCCAATTCACCCCCCCTCTTGGGTTGTCTATCTGGGCAACAAGTGGTATGAGAGCCTAAACTCTTCTACCCTAAGAGTAAAAGATCGAAATGACAACCCCATTTGGATCTTCACACATTGAGGGTCAGTCCACCCAAAGACCCCCATTCTTTAATGGATCCGACTATTCATATTGGAAGGCTAGGATGAGAATATTCATCCAAGCCCAAGACTATGAGATGTGGACCATTGTATCAAATGGACCATACATCCCATCCATCTATGTAGAGGGTGTCACTGTACCCAAACTCGAAAAGGATTGGGATGAACATGACATGAGAAAGGCACAACTCAATTCTAAAGCAATGAATGTGCTATACTGTGCATTAGATAGGAATGAATTCAATAGAGTCTCTACTTGCAATTCTGCAAAAGAGATTTGGGACAGACTTGAAGTGACCCATGAGGGCACGAATCAAGTCAAAGAATCCAAAATAAATATATTAGTTCATAAGTATGAACTATTTAAGATGGATTCTAATGAGACAATCACTAGCATGTTCACTAGGTTTACTGACATTGTCAATGGCCTGAAAAGCCTTGGCAAAAACTATACTAACAGTGATCTTGTCAGAAAAATTCTTCGCTGTCTACCAAGGTCATGGGAAGCCAAGGTGACGGCAATCCAAGAAGCTAAGGACTTGAACAAGCTTCCACTTGAAGAGCTCCTTGGATCCCTAATGACTCACGAGCTAACAATGAAGCAGCACAGCGAAGAAGAGTCCTCCCATAAGAAAAAGGTAATAGCTCTTAAATCTACATCATCTAACAAAGACTTGTCTTGCAGTAGCAGCAGTGAAGAAGAGGACCATGAGGGAGATGATGATGAAGCTCTTCTCGTGCGCAAGTTCAGAAAATTCATCAACCACAAGAAGTCCTATCATCAAAGGAGAGGCCCCTCAAATTTCTATCGCAAGGATAAAGGTAAGGAAAGGGAAAATGAGGGAATTGGATGTTATGAGTGCAAGAAGCCGGGACACATCCGAGCTGAGTGTCCCTTACTAAAGAAGGCCGGCAAGTACAAGAAGAAGAAAGCCTTTGTCACCACCTTATCGGACTCCGACGCATCATCTTCATCATCGGATGAGGAACAAGAAGAAAAGGCCAATTTCTGTTTCATGGCCAATGAAAATGAGATAACATCCAACACGCATCTCGATTTTACCTTTGATGAATTGTATGATGCATTTAATGAATTAATGATTGAATATAAGGCCATAAATCTTAAGAATAAAGAACTAAAAATAGCTAATCAATCATACTTACATAAATACGATAAATTAGTTAAGGATAAGAACTTAATCACCAAAGAAAATGTAGAACTTAAGACAAGCAACCAACTCTTAACTCAAAAGACTAATACCTTAACTAAAGAAAATGAAAGGCTGAATAAAGAAACATTAGAACCCAAAAACAATAAATATATAAATGAGAGTATCACAAAAGAACTAAATAATCTAAAAGCAGAAAAACAAACACTAACTAAAGAACTTGAAAAATACAAACCCTTGGTTGAAAAATTTACATATAGTTCAGAAAAATTGAATATGATACTTAATAGTCAACGAGCGGTATTCAATAGAGCGGGTTTAGGGTATAAACCAAAAAATAAGCAAAAACTTCTTAGTAACTTCTTTGTTAAAGCAGGAGAAAGTAAAACTAAGAAAATAACATGTTTTTGTTGTGGAACTGTAGGACATAAAGCAAATGTATGTAACTATAGGAAAGGAAAAACTAAAAGAAAAATTAAAAGGGTATGGGTTCCAAAAGGAACCAACATGACTAACCATGAAGGACCCAAGAAAACTTGGGTACCTAAGATTACATGATTTGCTTGTATAGGAGTGTCTTGCAGCCAAGGTCAACAAAAATTGCTGGTACTTGGATAGTGGCTGCTCAAGACACATGACGGGTGACAAGGATCAATTCTTCACCCTTGAAGCTAAGAAGGGAGGTGCTGTGACTTTTGGAGACAACAACCAAGGTCACATCATTGGTATAGGTAAAGTACAAATTACCCCTTCTACTTTTATTGATAATGTTAGGTATGTTGACGGTCTTAAGCATAATTTATTAAGCATTAGTCAATTATGTGATAAAGGTTATGATGTTATGTTTAAACCATCACTATGCATCGTAACAAACCCAAATGACAATAGTTTAGTTTTTAAAGGAATAAGACGTGGGAATGTGTATGTTGTAGATCTTGAGGATCTTGCCAAACACAACCCATGCTTAGTTGTTAATGAAACTAAGGACAATGATGCTAGTTGGCTATGGCACCGTAAGTTAGGTCATGCAAGCATGGACACAATATCTAAATTAGTTAAAAGAGATTCCGTGATAGGCTTGCCAAAACTAAGATTTGAAAAGAATAAAATATGTGAAGCTTGTCAATATGGCAAACAATCTAGGAACTCCTTTAAATTCATAAAATGTGTCTCTACTTCTAGACCTCTAGAATTATTACACATGGACCTATTCGGACCAACTAGAACAACAAGCCTAGGTGGAAATAAATATGGTCTAGTTATTGTAGATGATTATTCTAGATACACATGGGTCATGTTCTTAGCTCATAAGGATCAAGCATTTTCTGTTTTCAAGAAATTCCATAAAGAAGTGACCATGGTACCGAATTTGAAAATCATTTATTTGATGAGTTTTGTAGTAAAAAGGGAATAACACACAATTCTTCTGCACCTAGGACACCACAACAAAATGGAGTTGTGGAGAGGAAAAATAGAACTCTAGAAGAAATGGCTAGAACTATGTTATGTGAAGGTAACCTCCCTAAGTACTTTTGGAGAGAAGCCATTAATACTTCTTGTCATATATTAAATAGAGTTTTATTGAGACCCATTATAAAGAAAACACCTTATGAACTTTGGAAAAACAGAAAACCAAAGGTAAATTACTTTCATGTTTTTGGATGTAGGTGTTTTGTTCATAATAATGGGAAAGATAATCTAGGTAAATTTGATTCTAAATCTGATGAGGGCATATTCTTAGGATATTCTACAACTAGCAAAGCCTATAGGGTCTTTAATAAAAGAACCTTAGTTATAGAAGAATCTATACATGTTGTATTTGATGATTCTAGTGACATTTCTTCTAGCAAGAGAGTTAATTTTGATGATGATGCTGAAATTCTTGAAGAAAAGATAGATGAGATGACATTACAAGATAACAATCAAAAATTAATTGAAGATGCATCATCAAGCCAAGAGACTATAGTAGATCATGGGCTAACTAAGGCTTGGAGGTATGCTCACGGGCATCCTAAGGAATTAATTCTAGATGATCTATCACAACCTGTTAGGACTAGAGCATCCCTTAGGAACTTAAATAATCATCTAGCCTTTGTTTCACATTTTGAGCCCAAACACATAGAAGAAGCCAAAAATGATGTAAATTGGATAAATGCAATGCAAGAAGAATTAAACCAATTTACTAGAAACAAAGTATGGAATCTAGTTGAAAGACCATCTGAATATCCAATTATAGGTACCAAGTGGATTTATAAAAATAAACTTGATGAAAATGGAATAGTTATAAGGAATAAGGCTAGACTAGTAGCAAAAGGTTATAATCAAGAAGAAGGTATTGATTTTGATGAAACCTTTGCTCCTGTAGCTAGACTTGAAGCTATTAGGTTATTATTAGCATATGCATGCTCTAAGGACTTCAAACTATTTTAGATGGATGTAAAAAGTGCATTTTTAAATGGGTATATCAATGAGGAGGTATATGTAGAACAACCTCCTGGTTTTGAAAATCATCAATACCCTAATCACGTATATAAATTGAACAAAGCACTTTATGGTTTGAAACAAGCACCTAGAGCATGGTATGAAAGGCTTAACAAATTCCTATTAGAACATGAGTTCTCTAGGGGTAATGTAGATACAACACTATTTCTGAAAAAGCAAAACAAAGATATGTTGTTAGTGCAGATTTATGTTGATGATATCATTTTCGGTGCTACTAACAATCGCCTCTGCGAAGAATTTGCTTATTTGATGCAGAGTGAATTTGAGATGAGCATGATGGGAGAGCTGAACTACTTCCTCGGGCTTCAAATCAAACAGTCCGAAGGAGGCATCTTCATCAATCAAGCCAAATATATCAAGGAGATGCTCAAGAAGTTTGATATGGAGGGAAACAAGCCAATCAGCACCCCCATGAGCTCATCATGTAAATTAGACCAAGATGAATCAGGTAAATCTGTAGATCAGAAACTATATAGAGGTATGATAGGATCTTTATTGTATCTTACTGCAAGTAGGCCTGATATCATGTTTAGTGTTTGCATGTGTGCAAGATATCAGTCTAATCCTAAGGAATCACATCTAATTGCAGTTAAGAGAATCTTTAAATACCTAATAGGAACTAAGAACATAGGTTTATGGTATTCTAAAGAATCTAGTCTGAACTTAATAGGATATACAGATTCAGACTTTGCTGGATGTAAACTTGATAGAAAAAGCACCAGTGGGTCATGTCAATTCCTAGGAGAAAATCTAATCTCATGGTTTAGCAAGAAACAAAACTCGGTTGCATTATCTACTGCTGAAGCTGAATATATTGCAGCCGGGAGTTGTTGTGCTCAAATCTTATGGATCAAACAACAACTAGAAGATTATGGCATTAAACAAGATAAAATACCCATTAATTGTGATAATACAAGTGCCATTAATCTAACTAAAAATCCAATTCAGCATTCAAGAACTAAACATATTGAGATAAGACATCACTTCATAAGAGATCATGTACTGAATGGTGATGTGACACTACAATTTGTTTGCACTAATGATCAATTAGCTGACATTTTTACAAAACCCCTAAGTGAAGAGAGATTTAGTGTGCTTAGGAGGGGATTAGGAGTGATTGATCCATCCTAGTGGTAGTTTCCACTAGTTCACTGATTTTGATGATTAGATTTTAGCTAATATAGAGTCTCTTTTCAATGATCATCAAAACAGGCCATAATTTAGTGATTTTTCCTCATTCGGCACGAATATAGCATGATTTTAAGGTGCGTGCTAGGGTTCGAGACGACTCGAGCATGTTTCAGAGTCGGCTCGTAAGGGGGAGTCGACTCGCGCATTCACGGGAGTCGACTCGAGAACAATGGCAGCAGAGGGGGAGTCGACTCGCATACAGTCGGAAGTCGACTCGAGGTCAACAGGCGCATAAGGAGAGTCGACTCGCGCATATTTTGGAGTCGACTCGAGGTCGAGTCGACTCGCGACTCAGTGGAGTCGACTCGCAGTCGGGATCCGACTTTTTAACCCTAACTTCATCGCTTAAAACATTTCTTTTCACCGCCGCCACTGTTCAAAACCCTAGAGTCGACTCGTAGATCGTCTCCGGCCGCCCCTAGGTCCTTTTCCCGTCAATTTTTCATCGTCCATTAGGTTTTCATCCCATTCTAGGTCAACCATGCCTCGCAAATCCGTTGTCTCAAGCCGGAAGAGGCCCCATTCCGCGACCGGTGCCGAGCGGCGTTCCAAGGCTCGGAACGACCCCGTGAGGCCACAACCTCCGGCTCGTTCTCCGCCGAGGGCGGTTCCCGCGAGGCCGTGCGCCGGGAAGGCGGTCTCCACCGGGAGATACGTCGATTTCGACTATCTCTCCCGGGAGTGCTTCACCATAGGTGAGAGATTGCGTGTCCAGGGCTTAGAGTATTTCCTTACGTTAGATCTCCCCACATACCCTGGATTAGTTAGAGAGTTTTACGGTACCGTCCATCGGGGAGATGGGGGTATAGAGGGCACGGTAGCCGGTGTCCCTTTGTTCATTTCGGAGGATATCATTGCCCACATCCTCCACCTTCCACAAGTAGGGGTGGCTCCCACACACCCCGAGGATAGGACTGAGGCCCTTACGGCCATTCTAGGATACCCACCTCAGTCCCCCTTAGATGAGGTGTCCGCTAGCTCACTTCCTGTTGAGGTGCGGATCCTCCTGAGCATCTTGTCTAGGTCCATCTTCCCGAAGACTGGCCGCTTCGATTTTGTTTCTGAGAGGGACCTCGCCCTTATGTTTTATATTCTTCAGGACACCCCAATCAACTTCCCCAAACTCATTTATAGGTTTCTATGTGAGCCACTAGATAGACCTAGGCTCACCCTTCCCTACGGTATGTTGTTCACTCTTTTGTTTAGGGAGTACGAGATTCCTATTCCAGAGGGGGTGTTGACCCCCTAATGGATTTTGATGAATACAAAACACTAGAGTATAATTCCATTTATCTTAACAATTTAATTGAGAAATTCATGTGTTTTATTAAGAATATTGTTAAGAAATGTCTAGGCAAGTTCCCATAATTTTTATGAATTTATTGAAGAATTTTTTTGAGATGAAAGAAAAAGTTCAGGGACAGCCGAGACGTCTCCTGATAGTCTCAGAGACATCTCTGGTACAAACAGGAAGAACTGGCACGTTTGGAGACGTCCCCGCGATAGCGGAGTCGACTCTCTCAGTAGCGGAGTCGACTCTCTCAGTGGCGGCAGAAAGGCAGTTTTCAAGAGATATGCGCGAGACGTCCCCACCATACGCGGAGTCGTCCCCGCAAGTAAAAAGCAGATCTCCGGAGTCGTCCCCTAGATAGTGGAGACGGCTCTCTCAGGGTTTTCCAGAGAATGATTTTTTCGGTGATAAGGCAGCGGAGACGTCCCCTGAAAGAGCGGAGTCGACTCTCTCAGGGAATTCCAGAAGACATGTTTTTCTGAGATAAAGAAGCGGAGTCGTCCCCGAGGGAGCGGAGTCGTCCCCATTCAAAAAGTGCAAACAAGCCGAGACATCCCCGTAAAGTGCAGAGACGACCCTCTCAGCAAATCAGAAAGGCAAGGATTCAAACGGTACAATTCCAGAGTCGTCCCCGTAAAGAGCCGAGTCGTCCCCAAACAACGTAAAAAGTAAAATCTTGTAGCCGAGACGTCTCTCGTTGAAGCGGAGACGTCCCCGGAACACCTGGGACGCGACTGACAACTTTTCAGGTTTGGTTTGAATTTCAAATCTCCTTCACTTTATCTCTAACGGCTATATTTGCTTTTTGGGCTATAAAAGGGACCTCTTAAGTGCTTCTAAACAACTCTTCACCAACCCAAAGCAAAATCATTCAAGAGAGAAGAAAGAAAAAGAGGTTCAAGGGAGTTAGTGCATTCAAGTGAAGAAATCAAGTGCTTTCAAGCTTCCCAAGTGATTTCAAGCTCAACTACTCTCTTCCGCTCGTGCATTCAAAGCTCACACTCAAACCTACGCGATCCACATCGGAAGAATCACCATTTCCCACGCTTCCAACGGCAAAAGGATTCTTCCGGGTTCTATTGTTTATCATTGTCATATTTGCTTATTTAGAGCTTTCCAATTGTTTGTAAAACTCTTTTAACATTGTGCTTGTTCCAGTCAAGGGACTTGGAACAAGGGAAAGGCGTCCCAAGCCTAGGTTAAATTGGGGGTTTTAGGGTTTGTTGTGAGCCCGGTGTAAAACAACGAGTTGGGTAGTGAACTCGCAAAACTACCGTACTGTAATCGTGGATTATAGTGGAAATTCCCAAAGGTGCTTTGGGGAGTGGATGTAGGAGCAGTGGAGGCTCCGAACCACTATAAAAGCCTGTGTTTGCGATTGGTTGTCTTCATAGCTTTATTCTTGCTTTAGCTCTTATATTTGTGTGTTTTACTTTTAAATAGTCAAAAAAGTTTTTAAAACACCCAATTCACCCCCCTCTTGGGTGACCATCTCTGGGCAACAAGTGGTATCAGAGCGGGTGCTCTGTGTATTTCTTGAAAGACCTAACCGTCTTAGCCAAAGATCTAGATGGCAACACCCTTTAACAATGTTCCTGCCGAGGGGCAAGCAACCAATAGACCTCCACTCTTCAATGGGACAAATTATACCTATTGGAAGACTAGAATGAGAATCTTCATTCAAGCACAAGACTATGCCTTGTGGAGGGTTATAGTCAAGGGACCACAAGAACCATCACACATGGTTAATGGCATTCGAGTTCCCAAACCTGAGGAGGATTGGGATGAGAATGATGATAGGATGGCTCAACTCAATTCTAGAGCCATGAACTCATTATTTTGTTCTTTAGATGCAAATGAGTTTAATAGAGTCTCCACATGTAGTTCCGCTAAGAAAATATGGGATAGGCTTGAAGTTACCCACGAGGGTACAAATCAAGTCAAGGAGTCCAAAGTGAACATTCTAGTTCACAAATATGAGTTGTTTAAGATGGAACCCAATGAAACCATCAGATGCATGTTTACACGCTTTACCGATATAATTAATGGTCTAAAAAGTTTGGGTAAATCTTATACTAACCCGGAACTTGTGAGTAAAATTCTCAGGTCTTTGCCAAAAGCATGGAAAGCAAAGGTCACGGCGATCGTAGAAGCCAAAGACCTCAACACCTTGGGGCTAGAACAACTTTTGGGCTCATTAATGACGCATGAGCTCACGATGAAGCAACATGAAGATGATCTGCCAAAGAAGAAGACAATTGCACTCAAGGCTACTTCGAGTGTGTGTGAAGAAGAAAGTAGTGAGAGTGAGGAAGAAAGTGAGGACGAGGACTTGGGTTTGATAGTTAGGAAGTTTAAAAAATTCATGAGGAAAAAGAAACCCTTCCCTAGGAAAAAGTTTGGAGGGAGAAATGATTGGGAAAAGGAAAAAGAAAAAGAAAGAGACCCAATCATATGCTATGATTGCAAGAGACCGGGACACATTCGTTCCGAATGCCCTCAACAAAAGAAGTACTTTGGAAAGAAGAAGAAGAAGGCATTGAAGGCAACATGGGATGATAGTGACACATCATCCTCCGAGGAAGAGAAGGAAGAGACCGCCAATTTATGCTTCATGGCGTTCGAAGACGACGAGGTATGTCAAAATCCAACTATAAATTTTACTTTAGAAGAATTGTATGAAGCTTTTCAAGAACTTATGGGTGATTGTAGTATGTTAGGAGCAAAGAATAAAGAATTAAAAGTCTCCAATCAAAAACTGAAGGAAGATATTGAGAACCTATTAATTGAAAAAGAGAGCATTAAAAATATTAACACTATTGACCTAGAAATCAAAAATTCAAAACTTAGCATTGAAAATGAAAAGGCAAAAACACTAATTAAGGAATTAAATCTAAAAATAAAATCCCTACTCAATAATAATACCTCACTTGCACAAAATGTTGAATCTCTTAAACAGGATAAGGAAGAACTAGTTAAAGAAAATTTGAATCTTAAGAACGAGGTACATAAGTACAAACCAATTGTTGAAAAATTTACACAAAGCTCTGAAAAACTAAATCTTATTCTTTCAAATCAAAGAGTTGTTTTCAATAAAGCCGGATTAGGATATAAAACTAACAAACAACAAAAGTATCTAAAGAATTTCTTCATAAAAGCACAAGATGTAAAAACTGAAAAACCTACATACTTTCATTGTGGAAAGAATGGACATAAAGCCTACTCTTGTATTCAAAGAAAGATCCAAACTAACAAGAGTACATTTGTGAAAGCCAAAAACATAACTAAAGTATGGGTGCCTAAGGGAACCAACCACACTAACCACGAAGGACCCAAGAAAACTTGGGTACCTAAGAGCTTCACATGATCATTTTGCAGGTATGCCTTGCAGCCGGAAATAAAAAGAGAATGTGGTATCTTGATAGCGGTTGCTCAAGGTATATGACCGGTGACAAGAGTCTCTTCGTCACCTTGGAATCAAAAGAAGGAGGAGTAGTCACATTTGGAGACAATGCTAAAGGCCGAATCATTGGTGTTGGTAAAATCTCCATATCACCCTCCTCATTTATTGATAATGTATTGTTAGTTAATGGACTAAAACATAATTTATTAAGTATAAGTCAATTTTGTGACAAGGGATTTAAAGTATCATTTGAATCATCACTATGCATAATTAGTAGTCCAATTGATAATGAGATCATACTCACAGGACATAGGCATGGAAATGTTTACATGGTAGATCTTGATGATCTCACCATGAAGGATGGCCAATGTCTTGTAGCCATGAATCCCAAAGTCAATGAGACTAGTTGGTTATGGCATCGTAGGTTAGGGCATGCTAGCATGGATTTAATCTCTAAATTAATTACAAAGGATCTAGTCAAAGGATTACCAAAAATAGACTTTGAAAAGAATAAAATTTGTGCTGCATGTCAATTAGGAAAACAAACAAGAAGTTCTTTCAAGTCTAAGAACATAGTCTCAACATCAAAACCCTTAGAACTAATTCACATGGATTTGTTTGGACCCACTAGAACTGCTAGTCTAGGGGGTAAGAAATTTGGTCTTGTAATCGTTGATGATTTTTCACGTTTTACATGGGTTTCATTTCTTGCACACAAAGATGAGTCCTTTCCCGCTTTTATCAAGTTTCATAATAGGGTTTCAAATGAACTCAATCTTAAACTAAAAGCAATTAGGAGTGATCATGGTACCGAGTTTGAAAATCAGTATTTTGAAAAATTTTGTGAAGAAAATGGTATCAATCACAACTTCTCGGCACCTAGGACACCCCAACAAAATGGGGTGGTAGAAAGGAAGAATCGCACACTAGCAGATATGGCTCGTACCATGTTGTGCGAATCGGATCTACCAAAGTATTTTTGGGCTGAAGCAATAAATACTTCATGTCATATTTTGAATCGTGCTTTAGTTAGATCCATCTTGAAGAAAACACCTTATGAGCTAATAAAAGGTAAGAAACCAAATATAAGCTATTTTCATGTTTTCGGTTGTCGATGCTTTATTTTAAATAATGGAAAGGACAATCTAAGCAAATTTAGTGCTAAATTAGATGAGGGGATCTTCTTAGGTTATTGTTGCCCAGTAGATACAACCCAAGAGGGGGGGTGAATTGGGTCTTTTAAAACTTTTATGCTACTTCTAAAAACTTTTTGATTAATTATGCTAAGTTGTATATATGCGCAGTGAAAATTAAACTTAGCGACAGTTTGATGTATAGAATGTGACTTGATTGAGTATGCTTGCAATTAAAGAATTCGCGGATAATAGTTAAGCAAGCAATTTATCTAAGTGAGTAAGTGTGTGAGTTAGATAATGACAAAAAAACATTACAAACACAGCAAACATATAGTGGTTCGGTGCACCCCAGCACCTACATCCACTCCCCAAGACTTTTTGGGAATTTCACTATAATCCTACAGATTACAGTCGGTTGTTTTACAAGCTCACAACCCAACTTGTTGTTTTACGAGCGCACAACGAACTCGGTCGGTTTTTTCAGGCTCACCGACTAGAACCAACCCCGATTGTTTTTCCGGGCTCACAATCAAACCCTTACACGTTGGTTTTACCCTCGGCTCACCAACAAACCTTAATCCCGTTGGTTTTCCCTTTGGCTCACCAACAAACCTTACACCGTTGGTTTTCCCTTTGGCTCACCAACAAACCTTCAACCCCTTGATTCAATCCCTTGATTGAATCAAGTTACAAGATATTAAGACAAAGAATAAAAACAAATCAAAGCTTCTTAAGCAAGCAGATATGACAATATAAACAAATAGAGTAAAGAGAAGCCCTCAAACGAGTTTTGAAGATGGAGGAGCTCGGCTTCTTCTTTACTTGATCCTCCTCTGATTTGACATGAAGTAGAGGATCCTCGAGGCAGCACACGGATGGAGAGGAAGCTTTCGGATTCACTTGGATGCTCTTCTTCTCTCTATTTCGTTTTGGATGGCCCTTTTGTGCTTATGGGAGATTTCCTTTGTAATCTCTTTGATATCTCTTTCCTAGATGATCTCTCCCACTTCCATGAGTTCTCCCCTAGCTCTCTTCTTGTTTTTATAGCTTTAGATGGCGTGGAAACAAGAATATAGCCGTTAGAGACAAGAAAAAGAGCCGTTGGACACAGTCTGCATTTCCTGACAATGTTACCGTTGGGATCGGAGTCGACTCGCGCGATCAGGAGTCGGCTCGCCTGTTGCAGGAGTCGGCTCGTGTTTTACCGGAGACAACTCGGCCACTGTTCCAAATTTGAATTAATGTGCTTGCCTCGACTGGGAGTCGACTCGTCTTAACCTGGAGTCGACTCGCCAACTTCTGGAGCTGACTTGGCAATTTCGGAGTCGGCTCATCCACTGAAGTCCGTGGATCCAATTTTGAATTTTGTCCTCTCGAGTCGACTCGACTGTCCTGGGAGTCGACTCGAATCTCAGAGCCCGAACTCCCGATCCTCTGTCTTTTGGCTCGTCCAGTCTTGGAGTCGACTCGAACTTCCTTGGAGTCGACTCGGCTCTCAGTTTGCGAAACACAGCCTTCTGCCATCTTGGTGTAGCGCTGCCTTGGAGTCGACTCGAGCTGTCTGGGAGTCGACTCGAATCTCAGAGGCAGTAACTTGGTTTTTCTGTCTGTTGATGGTCGCGGAGTCTCGGAGTCGACTCGTGCAATGCGGGAGTCGACTCGAATCTCAGAGTCCCAAAAATGCTCTCTGACTTTTTCTTTGTGTTCCACTGAGAGTCGACTCTTGCTTTCTTTGGAGTCGACCTACCAACCATCGGAGTCGACTCGCGTTCCACTGGAGTCGACTCGAATCTCAGACCCGAAAACTGCTCTCTGACTTTTCTGTCTGTGACTCCTAGGAGTCGACTCATACTTCCCCGGAGTCGACTCGGTAAACATTGGAGTCGACTCGAATTCCTCAGGAGTCGACTCGAAGACTATTCTTTTGAATTTTTTCTTTGATTTTACTCCTCCAATTTGAATCCTTTGAACTTTAAGCTTGGGCCAATAAATTGTAGCTTTCTTCCAACTTGAGAGCTTTGGAGGCCTTCTTGTGTTCTCCCAACTTGCTATGTTCCTTGCAAAATAAATATCTTTCTCCTTGCAACATAAACATTAGTATCTATACTTCAAGGTTTTGTGATCATCAAAATCAATCTATGAATCAATCTTTGGGTCATCAATCTCCCCCTTTTTGATGATGACAAAACTTGGAGTATATGCAATATAAAAGATATTGTTTTCTAGAAGTAATACATAGCTAAGTTGCATGAAGTAGAAGACATGTATATTTAAAACATACTTCATGATAATGCTTTTAGATTTAATCAGCTTAACACAATCAACATATTTAAATTAAGCTGATTTGTATTCAATTCAAAGTAATAAAGCATTCTGAGGTATATAGCATATACTTAGATATTTCTCCCCCTTTTTGACAACATCAAAAAGATAGTGAAACATTAAGCACAAAGATCAGAGCAGAACACATCGAGTGTGAATTCAAGAGGTTTTCTAATTTGATACCACAGATAGTTTTCTAATCAAGTGTAGGTGGAATCTTCCTTAGGTTAATTCAAGAAGTACTACAAATGATATTCAAGAAAAAACATGAGTGGAAATCTAACCTCTCTTTACTGAGTATGAAAGCTTGTTCATTTAAGACCTTTTGCCCAATCTATTAAGTATTTTATCAACCATGAGAGCAATTTAATTAATTTTCTTAATGACTTCAAAGTTCTTTTATGATAATAGGAGCATTGGGGCACAAATATCAAAATATACATTCATGCAATTTTTGATACATCTTAGAGCTCTTTTAAAGACTTTCTTTTATTTCTTTAGAAAATAAGCACAATTTGATACATAAAATAATGAATTTGCACAAAATTGAAGTTCCAAAAAGCAAGCCAATTAGAGCTCATTAGTGAAGTTCCAAAAATAGATTTTCTAAGAGATACTCAAGAAAATTTAACACATTATTCTCCCCCTTTTTCATTAAATTAGAGGCTCTTACGATTTGCAATTTGGTTCGAGAGTGATGCATGAGATATACTAACCAAATAACACGCCTCAAGGTGTATCATACAGATTTTCAGATTTAAATTTCAGATGATACATATTGGAGAGTATTAGAATCACTTTTCATTTAGTGTTCTTTCTCTCTCCTTTAGTTATAGATTTATGCGATTAAGTTCCATAAGACCTCTTCTTCTAAATTTTCTTTCTCCCCCTCAATTGATCATTCCATTTAAGAGTTTAGAATCCTAAGATAATGTTCAATAAGGTTGTCAATCTCAAAACTATATTTTCTATAAGTTTCAGCTTATTTTCACAAGACTCAAGGTTTGAGATAAGACAACCTTTATAGAACTCATCTCAAGGTAATTAAAGCGTGTCTTGTAATATAAGGAGGTTCATCAAAATCAATCCATAAAATTCAAAGCATGCATCAAAATAAAGTGTCTTTGGGATAGGATACTGAATATCTAAAGCTCCCCCTCAAAAGATGCATTCTTCTTTAATCATTTTAAATTGTTGAATTTCAGATTTTAGTGATAAACGTGAATAACACTGAAATTCTGTAATATCAAAAATGTAGAGTAATCTAGTATTATTCCAAAATTTGTAGTAATTACTCTTTCTAATCCTTTACGAACAAGTTATGCTTTCTCTTAATCTTAGAGAAAATGTATAGAAATATTAATCAGAAAATGATTCATTTGAAGCTCAATTTCTTTCAAAAGCATTTACATTTTCTTTCTTTTAGAGTCATTTGAGTGAACTGAAATATTTCTAGTTTTAAGATCATTCACTCTATTGATGGAAGTCTTTAATAATGTAGGAGAGAAAAACATATAGATGATCATTGAGGTATATATATTTTTAGAACTCAATTTCTTAATCATAGTTTTTCAGCGATGTATACATGAAGCTCAATAAATTTTTAAATATTAAAATAAAGTCATATATTTTAAAAATATTTACTTGCAATCAAGATCATCGTAAGACACATCATTTGAATCAAAATTAGTATACTTTGAAGATAAGAAATGATATGTTTCGGATGCGTATCGGAGCAATCAAAATAAATTCTGTTTTTCTTACATTAACATTTTATTTAGTAATCATATGGAGTTTAAACTTTTATACAAAATCGGATTCTGAATTACATAGGATTTTTAATAGAAGCTTTCTAAGTCATAATATGAGATATGTATCTTTCACAATGTAGCTCATCTTAAATTGTTACGATTGAAAAATACATATTTCAATAACATTAAAGCACTTTCAGAATCTTTGTGTTTAATTTTGAGTTTCGATACAAAATAAAGGATATTTTAACAAGTATTAGGACATTATGTATCAAAGTTAGGCAAGTAGAAAGATAGATCAATATCAATTTATTTTCCCTAAATAGAGATGTTCTTCTCTTCTCCTTTCTACAATTTTATTTAGCTTTCAGATTTTAACAATGATTGTGAATGACAAATCTGAAATTTCTTTTCAATAAAACTAAACAAAAGATGTTATGTAGCAATTCAAATATTCAATCAAATTGTCCAAGTATGAAACATTACAAAATATTGAGAACCCATAAATCAAGACATCATACCATATGCAAAATATACCATGTGTTAAGTCATGCATTAAAATACTAAGAACAAGAATGTCAAGGATCAAAATCAATTCTTTTCAAATAAACCCCCCTATTTAAATATAATCTTGCAATGATTTCATCCTTAAAGTGTGTTTTCAAGTGATTAAAAATTTGACTTAATTCTACTTTCATTTACTTTGTTTTTCATTTATAACTTTCTTATGCTCTATACTCTATTTGCTCCCTATCCGGTGGAGTTGGGAAGGGGCACGAGGTACTACCACTAGCCTCCCTCTTGTGCCGTCCCTAATATGCCCTACACCGAATAGTTGGGTCAAATAGTGCCGGGTACTACCACTAGCCTCCCCATTGGCACCATCCCTATGATGAGCAATATAGAAAGGTTAAAATGTTTACTTCAAAACCTCCCTGTTTAAGTGTAATTAATTATGGATTTTATCCCTTCCAAAAGAATGCTCACACAAGTCTCACAAATGTGTCGAATATATTAAGTTTGTTTTGCTTTTCCTTAAGGTTGAAGTGTTTGCCTCTACTTGGATTTTACTTCTCTTGAATAATATCCATTTTCTTTTCTTTATCTCTCTCTCTTTTTGTTATTCTCAAGTAATTTTCATGAGAGAGCAGAATAGAGAATTAATCTTACGTATCATATATATGTATATCATGCAAACAACATTTTCATTATGCTCAAGGATTCATAACTTCTCACAAGTTATTTTACATCAACATTTTAAGCATATACTTGTGTATTTCATGGTTATGACATAGGCAAAGATATATTTTAGTTTGGGCAAACCATGAAATAATTTCTAAAAGTATAAGTCAGTCAATACACATATAGGCATGATATCAAAAATTAATAATTAAAGAATTTAATCATGCCATAATAAGATTTAAGTTACTGACTTTGCTCAACTAATTTGTGAGAAAGGTATCTAAATTACCTATTCATTATATGTTCTTCAAGCCAAACTAGATTTCTTATGTGTGAACTTTTGGCTGAAGATGATCCTCTCTCTTGTTTGCATGTGAATGTTTAGTGTATCTTACATGAAGATATCCTTCAAGTTGAAATTTCTCATTTTTCTTTCTTGAAGGAAGGTCATTAGTTTCTTTAAGATACAAGGCATTCATCCAACATATATATTTTTTAACTAGATGACTCAATATAAGATATGACAATAGTTGCATGTTGAGTCACTTTACTCAAGAGATTGCCTAAATATAAGCAAGCACATATCATTTGAACTAAAGAGATAGATTCATTAACCAAGATAGTTCAAGTCAATTTAGTTTAGATTCTATTTGCTTAAGATAATTATCAATAAGATATGTTAACTATGTTTTAATCAATTTATCTTAAATATTTGTTTCTATCAAAATTCAGATTATGATTTATTTGTTATCAATAAAATATGATTAATTAAAGTTAGATTGAAGTCTTGCACAAGGTCACATAATGAGCATACAATCTGGTCTACTAGCTGTATGATAAAATAATTATTCTATCATGCTTCAATACAGCTTTAACACAATAGATCTACTTTGCTCATCCTTTTCAAATTCTACAAGATGGGGTCATAGATATACCTTCTTCATGCCAATCTTCTATAAGAGTTTTCTTGTGGACTAACGTTGGTCAATGAAGATCCCCTTTCCTGTTTGTCTTAATTTGGAGTTTGAGAGAAGATGTTAATTCATTCATCATATTTCAAACTCACTTTGCAATATAACTCTTCATTAGTAGAACCAAAAATGATGTCATCAATGCATACTTTGAGCAAATAAGATATCACAAATTCATTTTTTTTTGATGCATAGATTTATCACTATTACTTTCTATCAAAAAGGTTGCTTAAGCTTTTATATATCAGGCTTTTGATGCTTGTTCTAAATCACATATTGCTTTATCATATATGTAATGTGTATTTTTAAATATGGTGGTTATTTTTCATAGATCTCCTTTTTAATGAAGTAACCACATAGGAGTGAATTCTACACATTTATTTGACAGAATATAAAGCTCATGAAGCAAGCACATGATAATGATGATCTTTACTTCTAATCATGCAAGAATCTTTATCAAGATCTATTTCCTCTTTTCTTGATTTAGTCTTTTAGTAGTCATCAATTTTTCTTCATTAAGTGCATATGTAAAAGATTAACCATATAATTTGATTTTAGTATTTTGATAATAAATCATTAGTCTCATAAAGAATAAAATGACTTGATATTTCTGCAACTAAAATCTTTTCATTGAATATTCTATATGCATTGCTTGATGAATGATATCCAAGGATAGACATATCTCTATCAGATTTGGCATTATTTTCATAATAACATGTACGACTGAAAAATATGAAAGATATGCAATGGTTCATTTTCCATTTTTCAGAAGATCAAAATTTTCATCAAAAATAGAAATCATATGTATGACAAGCAGTGATGATAGTCTTTTAAAAATTATTTAAGTAGATGACTATCATACATAATTGTCTTTTTCATTTCTTCAAGAATTCTATTAATCCTATTTTGCTTATGGTGTCCTTGGTGCTGAAATCATTGGATTTAATATTATTTTCTGTATAACCTTTATCATGATTTTGGTTTTCAACACTGTGTCATGATACTCTTTATCTTCACAGTTTGGAAACCTTTATCATTTGAACCACTTTTACAAGATTTAGTAAATACAGAAAAATACTTCAGTTTTATTTTTCAAGAATAAATCCAATGTAAGCTTTTGAAAAACTTGGAGATGGAAACAACATCTTTAGATTTAGAAATGATTTTTGTTTATTTCCTTAGTTAGCATGCATAGCAAAACTTTGACCTTTAAGTAGATAATCTAAGTAAGCCTATGGCAAGGTCTTTTGAGATTAAGTACATACTAGCATGAGTTGATTTTATATGCCAAAGATGGTTTCTTTAATCTTGGTATTCATAGTGCATATATTCCAAAGCATACCAAGTACACATTATCATATTTATGATTAATAAACAATAATGCCATGGATACAAATTCTTAATCAAGCATATAGAGAATTCATAGAGTTATTCTTAATAAATTAATTAATCATTTAGCAACTTATCCAATAGTGAGTGGAGCATACTATGAAGTGATTTGAATATATTTTCTTTTCATACCAAAAAAAAAAAAAAAAAATCACTTATATCACAAAAATGATTAGTACTTTCAAGTTATGTTTTAATCAACTAATAAAGTAATTTCAATACGAGAAGATGTAAGAATTACTTATTTCATTCTTTCTTTCATTTAAATCATTCTTTTAAATTACATTTTAAATTCAATTCTTTAACACATGTCTAGAGCACCCATTGTTTAGATAACATCTTTCATTAGAACCTTGGATAGCTAGACATGCATGCTGAAAGAATAATCATATTTTCAATTTAGGAACCCAAGCTCTTTTGGGTCCTTGTAGGTTAGCTATAATTGTTCCTTTTGGAACCCATATTCTCTTAATAGCTATTTTGTCCATGAATTTACAGATTTTAGGATTACAAGGGATGTATTTCTGTATCCTCTTGTTGAATTTAACAAACTTAGATCGAACATGAGTAGTAGGAAAACTTTTAATTTTCTGTTTCTCCCTTTTTGGTTCATCAAATTTGTAATGTATAGATTTAGGAACAACAGAAGAGATTTTACTTAGCTTTTGTTTATAAGAATCTGTTTTAGAGTAATTAAAAACTGTTTTAACAAACATATTCTTAAAAGGTTTTTGGGTGTACCAAGGTTGATATCCTAATGTAACTTTATCAAATTCAGCTCTTTGATTATTTATCATTAGGTTCAATTTTTCAGAGCTGAGGGTAAATCTTTCAACAACAGGTTTTAATCTGTCAACTTCTTTAGTTAATCTTCTGTTATCTTCTGAAAGTAACTCATTGTTTTTCTTAAGTTTATCATGACTTTCAGTGAGAAGTTGATCTCTTTGATTTAGTTCTTGATTTTCTTTAATTAAGATTTCAGTTTTACTGGTTAGTTTCAGTTTTTCATCTATTAGAATTTGATTTTCAATCTTCAAGTTTTTGTTCTTACAAATAAGTTTCTTATATTCTAAATACAAATCAGAAAAGGCATCATGGAGTTCATCAAATGTAAAATTGCTTTCAATTTCAGCATGTACCTCTTGTGCCACCAAGCATGGATTTTCAATGTGATACTGCTCTCCTTCTACACATGATGTTTCAGATTTGTTAGTGCATTCATATTTGTCTTCAAGCATATTCCATATTTCTTTAGCAGTCATGCAAGAAGATATGCAATTAAACTCATTCCTATCTAGTGCACAATATAGTAGGTTCATGGCTTTTGAATTTTGTTGAGCCATTTTCTCATTATGACTAGTGTTTGTGTGTGTTCCATTGACTATAATGCTCCATAAATTATAATCAACTGATTGTATAAAAATGCGCATGCGTATTTTCCAATGTGTATAGTTTATGCCATTAAATAGTGGAGGTGTATCAATTGATTGTCCTTCTCCTAGAAAACTATCTATTTGAGTTGTCATGATCTTTGGCTCTAGTCGGTTAAGACTACAAATAATATTTGAGCACCTGCTCTGATACCACTTGTTGCCCAGTAGATACAACCCAAGAGGGGGGGTGAATTGGGTCTTTTAAAACTTTTATGCTACTTCTAAAAACTTTTTGATTAATTATGCTAAGTTGTATATATGCGCAGTGAAAGTTAAACTTAGCGACAGTTTGATGTATAGAATGTGACTTGATTGAGTATGCTTGCAATTAAAGAATTCGCGGATAATAGTTAAGCAAGCAATTTATCTAAGTGAGTAAGTGTGTGAGTTAGATAATGACAAAAAAACATTACAAACACAGCAAACATATAGTGGTTTGGTGCACCCCAGCACCTACATCCACTCCCCAAGACTTCTTGGGAATTTCACTATAATCCTACAGATTACAGTCGGTTGTTTTACAAGCTCACAACCCAACTTGTTGTTTTACGAGCGCACAACGAACTCGGTCGGTTTTCCCAGGCTCACCGACTAGAACCAACCCCGATTGTTTTCCCGAGCTCACAATCAAACCCTTACACGTTGGTTTTACCCTCGGCTCACCAACAAACCTTAATCCCGTTGGTTTTCCCTTTGGCTCACCAACAAACCTTACACCGTTGGTTTTCCCTTTGGCTCACCAACAAACCTTCAACCCCTTGATTCAATCCCTTGATTGAATCAAGTTACAAGATATTAAGACAAAGAATAAAAACAAATCAAAGCTTCTTAAGCAAGCAGATATGACAATATAAACAAATAGAGTAAAGAGAAGCCCTCAAACGAGTTTTGAAGATGGAGGAGCTCGGCTTCTTCTTTATTTGATCCTCCTCTGATTTGACATGAAGTAGAGGATCCCCGAGGCAGCACACGGATGGAGAGGAAGCTTTCGGATTCACTTGGATGCTCTTCTTCTCTCTATTTCGTTTTGGATGGCCCTTTTGTGCTTATGGGAGATTTCCTTTGTAATCTCTTTGATATCTCTTTCCTAGATGATCTCTCCCACTTCCATGAGTTCTCCCCTAGCTCTCTTCTTGTTTTTATAGCTTTAGATGGCGTGGAAACAAGAATATAGCCGTTAGAGACAAGAAAAAGAGCCGTTGGACACAGTCTGCATTTCCTGACAATGTTACCGTTGGGATCGGAGTCGACTCGCGCGATCAGGAGTCGGCTCGCCTGTTGCAGGAGTCGGCTCGTGTTTTACCGGAGATGACTCGGCCACTGTTCCAAATTTGAATTAATGTGCTTGCCTCGACTGGGAGTCGACTCGTCTTAACCTGGAGTCGACTCGCCAACTTCTGGAGCTGACTTGGCAATTTCGGAGTCGGCTCATCCACTGAAGTCCGTGGATCCAATTTTGAATTTTGTCCTCTCGAGTCGACTCGACTGTCCTGGGAGTCGACTCGAATCTCAGAGCCCGAACTCCCGATCCTCTGTCTTTTGGCTCGTCCAGTCTTGGAGTCGACTCGAAGTTCCTTGGAGTCGACTCGGCTCTCAGTTTGCGAAACACAGCCTTCTGCCATCTTGGTGTAGCGCTGCCTTGGAGTCGACTCGAGCTGTCTGGGAGTCGACTCGAATCTCAGAGGCAGTAACTTGGTTTTTCTGTCTGTTGATGGTCGCGGAGTCTCGGAGTCGACTCGTGCAATGCGGGAGTCGACTCGAATCTCAGAGTCCCAAAAATGCTCTCTGACTTTTTCTTTGTGTTCCACTGAGAGTCGACTCTTGCTTTCTTTGGAGTCGACCTACCAACCATCGGAGTCGACTCGCGTTCCACTGGAGTCGACTCGAATCTCAGACCCGAAAACTGCTCTCTGACTTTTCTGTCTGTGACTCCTAGGAGTCGACTCATACTTCCCCGGAGTCGACTCGGTAAACATTGGAGTCGACTCGAATTCCTCAGGAGTCGACTCGAAGACTATTCCTTTGAATTTTTTCTTTGATTTTACTCCTCCAATTTGAATCCTTTGAACTTTAAGCTTGGGCCAATAAATTGTAGCTTTCTTCCAACTTGAGAGCTTTGGAGGCCTTCTTGTGTTCTCCCAACTTGCTATGTTCCTTGCAAAATAAATATCTTTCTCCTTGCAACATAAACATTAGTATCTATACTTCAAGGTTTTGTGATCATCAAAATCAATCTATGAATCAATCTTTGGGTCATCAGTTATTCCTCATCTAGTAGAGCATACAGGGTCTTCAACAAGAGAACTCTCGTTGTTGAAGAATCCATTCATGTTGTTTTTGATGAAGCTAATGGAGATTCTTCTAGAAAAGAAGAAGATGGTGATGCAGGTATACTTGAAGACCGAATGAAGGAATTCTCCATTCAAGACAAACAACATGAGGATGAGATCAAAGAAGATACAAATCAGCAAGGTGAAGAAGATCAACCTCCATCAAGAAATCAAGATCTTCCTAAGGAATGGAGGTATGCACATGGTCATCCAAAGGATCTAATCCTTGGTGATCCTTCACAAGGTATAAGAACTAGATCCTCTCTAAGAAATACTAGTAATTATCTTGCTTTCGTTTCTCAAATAGAGCCTAAATCACTAGAAGAAGCTGAAAAAGATGACAATTGGATGAATGCTATGCAAGAGGAATTAAATCAATTTGAAAGAAATGAAGTTTGGACTCTAATGAAAAGACCCCCTAATGTTTCAATTATAGGCACCAAATGGGTATATAGAAATAAACTAGATGAAGATGGGATAGTAATAAGAAACAAAGCTAGGCTAGTGGCCAAAGGATATAATCAGGAGGAAGGAATAGATTTTGATGAAACTTTTGCTCCTGTTGCTAGATTAGAAGCTATTAGATTACTTTTGGCATATGCAGCTTCATGGATTTTAAACTTTATCAAATGGATGTAAAAAGTGCATTTCTAAATGGTTATATAATGGAGGAAGTTTATGTAGGACAACCTCCAGGTTTTGAAAATCACTTACATCCAGATTATGTGTATAAATTGCATAAAGCATTGTATGGACTTAAGCAAGCTCCTAGGGCATGGTATGAAAGGTTAAGTAATTTCCTAATTGAAAACAAATTTAAGAGAGGAAATGTAGACAAAACCCTCTTTATCAAAAGAAAAGGAAATGACTTATTGCTTGTGCAAATTTATGTGGATGATATAATTTTTGGTGCTACTAATGATAATCTTTGTCAAGAGTTTGCCAAGCTTATGCAGGGAGAATTTGAAATGAGCATGATGGGTGAGCTCAACTTCTTCCTTGGGCTACAAATAAAACAATCAGAGGAAGGCATCTTCATCAGTCAATCCAAATACATCAAGGAAATGTTGGAAAAATTCAAGATGAAGGATGCAAAGGAAATCAGCACACCCATGGGCTCAAGTTGCAAGCTTGACAAAGATGAAAAAGGTAAAAGTATAGACTGCAAATTGTACAGAGGTATGATAGGCTCTTTACTTTACCTTACTGCTAGTAGACCAGATATATTATTCAGTGTTTGTATGTGTGCTAGATACCAAGCATGTCCTAAGGAATCACACTTGCAAGCTGTTAAGAGAATTTTTAGATATCTAGTAGGGACATCTAATGTAGGCTTATGGTATTCTAAACAATCTGACATAAATTTAATTGCTTATTCCGATGCTGATTTTGCCGGGTGCAAACTCGACAGAAAAAGCACAAGTGGCACATGTCAATTCTTGGGTGCTAATTTGGTTTCTTGGTTTAGCAAGAAACAAAATTCAGTTGCCTTGTCCACAGCTGAGGCTGAGTACATAGCAGCTGGAAGCTGTTGTGCCCAAGTTCTTTGGATTAAGCAACAACTTGAAGACTTCGGTATCAAAATGGATAATATACCAATTAAGTGTGATAATACAAGTGCAATTAATTTAACAAAAAATCCTGTTCAACACTCTAAGTCAAAGCATATAGAGATTAGGCATCATTTTATTAGGGATCATGTGCTGAAAAATGATGTGATGATTGAATATGTATGCACTGAAAATCAATTGGCCGATATCTTTACAAAGCCCCTTTGTAAAGATAGATTCAACTTCTTAAGGAATGCTTTGAGCTTGTATGATCCTAGTAAATGAATTGAACTTGTATTGCATTGCTTTGCTACTCAAACTAGTAATCCACCTCAAAGTAAACATAAGTGAAAACATGAATTCATCTAAGCTAAATGACGAACTGTTTGACTTTCCGGAGGATGGTTACCCTCCCTTGGACTCTTCATGGAGATATTTTCAGAGCCTATTTCATAGGTATTCAAAATTTGGTCAAACATTCCTCATTTCAATATTAATAATTCAAAAATCATTATCAAATTATTATAGGATGTATTATTAAGGGGGAGGATCACAAACAAATTCACTCTGAGTTTATCAAAAGAGATCATGTTGATTAGGGTGATTAAACAAAAATTGGGAAAAGATAGAGTTCAGTCTGAAACTTTTTTCAGTGCCGGAGACGTCTCTGGCAAATCGCAGAGACGTCCCCCCAGGCGAGACGTCTCGCCTTAGTCGCGGAGACGTCTCGGGGACCGAAGTAGGGTTTTTAAAATAAGTGAAACAGCTCGAGCCGACCCGAGCTATCTTCTCTCATTCCCGACCAAAACCAAAAACCCTAGCCTCCGCTTGTTCTCCATCACAAACCCTAGCCTCCTTCTCCACATTTCCTTAGGATTTCCACTCAATGGCACCCAAAAGAGCCAGGACGACCCGTGGAAGGCGACCTAGGGCAGCGGCCGACGGTGAGGAATGGAGGGAAGAACCTTCCACGCCGTCTCCTCCGGTTGCTCCGCCAACCACAACCATCTCCTGTGCAAATCGCACAGTCACGACCGGTAGGTATATAGATTTTTCATTTTTAGATAATGAGGGGTTCTCTATTGGAGAGAGACTCCGAGCCCAAGGGTGGGAGCACCTTTGTACCCTTAATACCTCGACCTACCCCGGCCTAGTTAGAGAACTTTTTAGCAATATGGCCTTAGGGGACCTAGGGTACACTGCATATGTCCGGGGGACATTAGTAGAAGTCAATGAAGATGTCCTATCCACTGTCTTGCAAATCCCTAAGGACGGTGAGGCTCCAACCTCACATCCCCAAAGGGAGTCAGCCCTAAATTTACTTTTAGGACGAGAGGACTGCGGCCCTCTTGATGCTGTCAACTCCCAAGACCTAAACGCCGAAATGAGATTACTTTTAAGTATTGTCAACCGGGTCTTGTTTCCCAAAACCGGTCGCTTCGATTTTGTTTCGGAGCGAGATTTAGTTATAATGCACCATATCCTACTAGGGATTCCTCTAAACCTCCCTAGACTCATGCTAAACTACATTGCCCTATGTCATAGGTATTCTAGGTTTAGTTTACCCTATGGCATGATCTTTACCTTAGTTTTCAAACACTTTAAGGTTCACATTCCCGAAAATGAACCTGCAAAGCCCTTGAGAAACACCGACTACTATAATGAGGGCACAATGAGAAGAATGGAGTTTCATAAGATAGATGGATCTTGGGTCAAGGTTCCAAAAAGAAAAGCACAAACCCTAGAGCCTGAGATCCCACATCACGAGTCTGACCATCACTCTCCTCCACCTAGCCACATGGATATCCCTGATATACCCTTCAGCTCAGCTGGACCTTCCACATCCATGCCACCACCTCCTCCAGTCAGTGGGCCTTCCTTCCTATCAGAGGATCAGATGCGCACCTTAGCATCTGTCATTTGCCAGCAGATGAGGGAGGAGATGAGATCCATGATCTCCACTGAGTTGGCCCCCATCAGAGCTTCACATGAAGGGCTTCTACAAGAGCTGAAGGAAGTTAGAGCTCAAATTGAAGCTACAACGCAAGAAATGATTGGTGTGGGTGCCACCCAAACCTGCAGGTCAATTGAGCTCAAGGACAGCTTGAAGACCATTTCCAAGAGTCTCAAAGAGTTGACAAGCCCAGGAGGCAATGTGGGCACTTTAGTTGCCCAACTTAGAGGGAGGATTGAAATGGCAACTGAAGAATTTGAAGCACTTGTGGCAGCCTTCCACAAGTCACAGGGAGATCAATTTAAGACCCTAATGGATTCAATCAATGCTTTTATAGATGCAGCTTGTAGGGTTTATGAGCAACGTCGCCGATAAGGGACGTTTTGTAAACATCTAGGGATCTTCTTTTTGTAAACCCTAGGCTATTTTGAAACACTTTTTGTATTAGAAATCAATACTTGTAATGATTTCTTCTTTTGACTATGTACTGACTTCAAAGGTTTACAATGACATATGAATGACATACAATTTCTTTTGAAACCCTGTGTACATTTCTAACTCTGTGTATGTGATTGTGTATGTGATTTTGTGATGTGCCATAAAAATCTTATCACATACCTTGAATGTTCAAATTTGATACAAAGAAACAATGCATATAAAACAGAGGGAGCACATCTTGTGATAACTATACTAAACAAAAAGATGAGTCTGAAATGAATTCCAAAACAAAGGGGGAGTGATATGAATGACTGAATTCATTAATAGAAATGACTTGGACAGGGGGAGCACAACTTGAATATTCTTGAGTGGTTCATGGAAATATGCTGAATCTTACTAGGAAGTATGCTTTAAGCACCTACAGATAATTTGTCCCCTTCATTGTTGATGACAAAAAGGGGGAGTAGAACCTAGAACCCATAGAACCAATATGGATAAGGGGAGTAGAACCAATATGGATACATTGGAATGCAAAATACAAAATTCATGCTTAAAAGTTGAATTAGAAGAGATAAAATTGAAGAATATTGGCTTTAAGATAATTGCCCTTCTGGAAAAGAAAGGGGGAGTCAAAAAGAACTTAGCTTTCAATTATCTTTAGCATCAATATTTCATTTCACATTGAATCTAGTTCTAATCAAAACATTATACCTGTACATCTGAGCAAATACTGTGTATATGTTTAAATTTCGAATTTTGCATATACTCAGTGTTGCCCAGTAGATACAACCCAAGAGGGGGGGGTGAATTGGGTCTTTTAAAACTTTTGACCTACTTCTAAAAGTTTTTGATTAATTATGCTAAGTTGTATAGATGCACAGTGAAAGTTAAACTTAGCACCAGTTTGATGTATAGAATATGATTTGATTGAATGAGCTTGCTACTAGAGAATTCGCGGATAATAGTTAAGCAAGCAATTTATCTAAGTGAGTGTGTGTGTAAGTTAGGCAATGACAAGAAGCATTACAAACTCAACAAACATATAGTGGTTCGGTGCACCCCAGCACCTACATCCACTCCCCAAGACCTCTTGGAAATTTCATTATAATCCTACAGATTACAGCCGGTTGTTTTACAAGCTCACAACCCAACTTGTTGTTTTACGAGCGCACAACGAACTCGGTCGGTTTTCCCAGGCTCACCGACTAGAACCAATCCGATTGTTTTTCCGGGATCACAATCGAACCCTTACACGTTGGTTTTACCCTTGGCTCACCAACAAACCTAACACCGTTGGTTTTCCCTTTGGCTCACCAACAAACCTTAACCCCTTGATTCAATCCCTTGATTAAATCAAGTTACAAGATATTAAAACAAAGTGTAAAAACAAATCAAAGCTTCTTAAACAAGCAAATATAACAATATAAACAAATAGAGTAAAGAGAAGCCCTCAAACGAGTTTCGAAGATGAAGGAGCTCGGCTTCTTCTTTACTTGACCCTCTTCTGATTTGGCACGAAGTAGAGTATCACCGAGGCAGCACACGGATGGAGAGGAAGCTTTGGGATTTACTTGGATGCTCTTCTTCTCTCTATTTCACTTTGGATGACCCTTTTGTGCTCATGGGAGATTTTCCTTGTAATCTCTTTGAAATCTCTTTCCTAAATGTTCTCTCCCACTTCCATGCCTTCTCCCCTGGCTCTCCTCTTGTTTTTATAGCTTTAGATGGCGTGGAAACAAGAATCTAGCCGTTAGAGACAAAAATAGAGCCGTTGGACACAGTCTGCACCTCCTGACAATATTACCGTTGGGATCGGAGTCGACTCGCTCGATCAGGAGTCGACTCGCCTGTTGCAGGAGTCGGCTCGTGCTTTACTGGAGACGACTCGGCCACTGTTCCAAATTTGAATTAAAGTGCATGCCTTGACTGGGAGTCGACTCGTCTTAACCTGGAGTCGACTCGCCAACTTCTGGAGCTGACTTGGCAATTTCGGAGTCGGCTCATCCACTGAAGTCCGTGGATCCAATTTTGAATTTGATCCACTCGAGTCGACTCGACTGTCCTGGGAGTCGACTCGAATCTCAGAGCCCGAACTCCCGATCCTCTGTCTTTTGGCTCGTCCAGTCTTGGAGTCGACTCGAACTTCCTCGGAGTCGACTCGGCTCTCAGTTTCCGAAACTTGGTCTTCTGCCTTTTGATGTGAAGCTGTCTTGGAGTCGACTCGAGCTGTCTGGGAGTCGACTCGAATCTCAGAGGCAGTAACTTGGTCTTCTGTCTGTTGATGGTCGCGGAGTCTCGGAGTCAACTCGTGCAATGCGGGAGTCGACTCGAATCTCAGAGTCCCAAAAATGCTCTCTGACTTTTTCTTTGTGTTCCGCTTAGAGTCGACTCATGCTTTCTTTGGAGTCGACTTGCCAACCATTGGAGTCGACTCGCGTGCCACTGGAGTCGACTCGAATCTCAGACCCGAAAACTACTCTCTGACTTTTCTGTCTGTGACTCCTAGGAGTCGACTCATACTTCTCCGGAGTCGACTCATACTTCTCCGGAGTCGACTCGAATTCCACTAGAGTCGACTCGAAGACTGTTCTTTTGAATTTTTCTTTTGATTTTACTCCTCCAATTTGAATCCTTTGAACTTTAAACTTGGGCCAATAAATTGTAGCTTTCTTCCAACTTGAGAGCTTTGGAGGCCTTCTTGTGTTCTTCCAACTTGCTATGTTCCTTGCAAAATAAATATCTTTCTCCTTGCAACATAAACATTAGTATCTATACTTCAAGGTTTTGTGATCATCAAAATCAATCTATGAATCAATCTTTGGGTCATCAATCTCCCCCTTTTTGATGATGACAAAACTTGGAGTATATGCAATATAAAAGATATTGATTTCTAGAAGTAATACATAGCTAAGTTGCATGAAGTGAAAAACATATATATTTAAAAAACATACTTCATGATAATGCTTTAGATTTAATCAGCTTAACACAATCATTTTAAGCTGATTTGTATTCAATTCAAAGTAATAAAGCATTGTGTTAAGCTGATTTGTATTCAATTCAAAGTAATAAAGCATTCTGAGTATATAGCATATACTTAGATATTTCTCCCCCTTTTTGTCAACATCAAAAAGATAGTGAAACATTAAGTACAAAGATCAGAGCGGAACACATCGAGTGTGAATTCAAGAGGTTTTTTAATTTGATACCACAGATAGTTTTCTAATCAAGTGTAGGTGAAATCTTCCTTAGGTTAATTCAAGAAGTACCACAAATGATATTCAAGGAAAAACATGAGTGGAAATCTAACCTCTCTTCACTAAGTATGAAAGCTTGTTCATTTAAGACCTTTTGCCCAATCTATTAAGTATTTTATCAACATGAGAGCAATTTAATTAATTTTCATCATGTGTAAAAGAGTATGATAATTAAGTCCAAAGTAAAAGATCAAAACTTACATACTTGGAAAACATATCATCATGTTGGATCATTAATTCTTAATGACTTCAAGGTTCTTTTTTGATAATAAGAGCATTGGAGCACAAATACCAAAATATGAAATCATGCAATTTTTGATACATCTTTGAGCTCTTTTAAAGACTTTCTTTTATTCCTTTAGAAAATAAGCACAATTTGATACATAAAATAATGAATTGGCACAAAATAGAAGTTCTAAAGAGTAAGCCAATTAAAACTCATTAGTGAGGTTCAAAATAGATTTTCTAAGAGATACTCAAGAAAATTTAATACATTGTTCTCCTCCTGTTTTATTAAATTAGAGGCTCTTAAGATTTGTAATTTGGTTCATGAGTGATGCATAAGATATACTAACCAAATAACACGCCTCAAGGTGTATCATAAAGATTTTCAGATTTAAATTTCAGATGATACATATTGGAGAGTATTAGGATCATTTTTCATTTAGTATTCTTTCCCTCTCCTATAGATTTATGTAATTAAGTTCCATAAGACCTCTCCTTCTGAAATTTTCTTTCTCCCCCTCAATTGATCATTCCATTTAAGAGTTTAGAATCCTAAGATAATGTTCAATAAGATTGTCAATCTCAAAAATATATTTCAGCTTATTTTCATAAGACTCAAGGTTTGAGATAAGACAACCTTTATAGAACTCATCTCAAGGAAATTAAAGCATGTCTTGCAATATAAGGAGGTTCATCAAAATCAATCCATAAAATTCAAAGTATGCATCAAAATAAAGTGTCTTTGGGATAGGATACTGAATATCTAAAGCTCCCCCTCAAAAGATGCATTCTTCTTTAATCATTTTAATTGTTGAATTTCAGATTTTTGGTGATAAACGTGAATAACACTGAAATTCTGTAATATCAAGAATGTAGAGTGATCTAGAATTATTCAGAATTTATAGTAATCACTCTTTCTAATCCTTTAAGAACAAGTTATGCTTTCTCCTAATCTTAGAGAAAATGTATAAAAGTATTAATCAGAAAATGATTCAATTGAAGCTCAATTTCTTTCAAAAGCATTTACATTTTCTTTCTTTTAGAGTCATTTGAGTGAACTGAAATATTTCTAGTTTTAAGATCATTCACTCTATTGATGGAAGTCTTTAATAATGTAGGAGAGAAAAACATATAGATGATCATTGAGGTATATATATTTATAGAACTCAATTTCTTAATCATAGTTTTTTTTGCAATGTATACATGAAACACAATAAATCTTTTTAATATCAAAATAAAATCATATATTTAGAAATTTTTGTTTGCAATCAAGATCATCGAAAGACACATCATTTGAACCAATATTGGTATATTTTGAAGATAAGAAATGATATGTTTCGGATGCGTATCGGAGCAATCACCAAAGGCATCAAAATTAATTCTGTTTTTCCTAAAATAAGACTTTATTTAAAAAATCACATTTAGTTTAAGCTTTTATACAAAATCAGATTCTGAATTTCATAAAGATTTTCAAAAGAGGCTTTCTAAGTCATAATTTGAGATATGGATCTTCCACATTGTAGCTTATCTTAAATCATTACGATTGAAAACACATATTTCAAGCATATTCAGAATATTTGTATTTATGTTGAATTTTGGTATGAGTTAGCACATTATATACCAAAGTTAAGCAAGTTGATGGATAAGACAAACTCAATTCATTTTGCCTAAATAGAGATATCCTTCTCTTCTCCTTTTTTTTTTACAAATTTATTTAACTTTCAGATTTTAACGATGATTGTGAATAACAAATCTGAATTTTCTTTTCAATAAAACCAAACAAAAGATGTTATGTAGTATTTCAAACATTCAATCAAATTGTCCAAGCATGAAGCATTACAAAATATTGAGAATCTATAATTTAAAGCATCATGCCACATGCAAAATATATTATGTGTTAAGTCATGCATTAGAATATTAAGAATAAGCATGTCAAGGATCAAAATCAATTCTTTTCAAATAAACTCCCCCTATTTAAATATAATTTGGCACTGATTTCATCCTTAAAGTGTGTTTCCATGTAACTAAAAATTTGAATTGATTCTTTCTTGTATATTATCATTTATTTTGTCTTTCATTTTTACTTTCTTATGCACTATACTCTATTTGCTCCCTATCCGGTGGAGTTGGGAAGGGGCACGAGGTACTACCACTAGCCTCCCTCTTGTGCCGTCCCTAATATGCCCTACACCGAATAGTTGGGTCAAATAGTGCCGGGTACTACCACTAGCCTCTCCATTGGCACCATCCCTATGATGAGCAATATAGAAAGGTTAAAATGTTTACTTCAAACTCTCCCTGTTTGAGTGTAATTAATTATAGATTTTATCCCTTCCAAATGTGCCGAATATATTATGCTTGTTTTGCTTTTCCTTAAGATTGAAGTACTTGCCTTTGCTCAGATTTTTCATCTCTTGAATAATGTCCATTTTCTTTTCTTTATCTCTCTCTCTTTTTGTCATTCTCAAGTAATTTACATGAAAGAGTAGAATAAAGAGATAATCTTATGTATTATATAGATGTATATTATGCAAACAACATTTTCATTGTGCGCAAGGATTCATAACTTCTCACAAGTTATTTGACATCAAAATTTTAAGCATATACTTGTGTATTTCATGGTTATGACATAGGCAAAGATATATTTTAGTTTGGGCAAACCATGAAATAATTTCTAAAAGTATAAGTCAGTCAATACACATATAGACATGATATCAAAAAATTTTAATCATTCCATAATAAGATTTAAGTTACTGACTTTGCTCAACTAATTTGTGAGAAAGGTATCTAAATTACCTATTCATTATATGTTCTTCAAGCCAAACTAGATTTCTTATGTGTGAACTTTTGGCTGAAGAAGATCCTCTCTCTTGTTTGCATGTGAATGTTTAGTGTATCTTTCATGAAGATATCCTTCAAGTTGAAATTTCTCATTTTTCTTTCTTGAAGGAAGGTCATTAGTTTCTTTAAGATACAAAGCATTCATCCAACATATATATATTTTTTTAATTAGATGACTCAATATGAGATATGACAATAGTTGCATGTTGAGTCACTTTACTCAAGAGATTGCCTAAATATAAGCAAGCACATATCATTTGAACTAAAGAGATAGATTCATTAACCAAGATAGTTCAAGTCAATTTAGTTTAGATTCTATTTGCTTAAGATAATTATCAATAAGATATGTTAACTATGTTTTAATCAATTTATCTTAAACATTTGTTTCTATCAAAATTCAGATTATGATTTATTTGTTATCAATAAAATATGATTAATTAAAGTTAGATTGAAGTCTTGCACACGGTCACATAATGAGCATACAATCTGGTCTACTAGCTGTATGATAAAATAATTATTCTATCATGCTTCAATACAGCTTTAACACAATAGATCTACTTTGCTCATCCTTTTCAAATTCTACAAGATGGGGTCATAGATATACCTTCTTCATGCCAATCTTCTATAAGAGTTTTCTTGTGGACTAATGTTGGTCAATGAAGATCCCCTTTCCTGTTTGTCTTAATTTGAAGTTTGAGAGAAGATGTTAATTCATTCATCATACATATTTCAAACTCACCTTGTATGAGCTTAGTAAAAATATAAATCTTCATTAGTAGAACCAAAAATAATGTCACAAATTCTTCCTTTTAATACATAGATTTATCATTATTACTTTCTATCAAAAAGGTTGCTTAAGCTTTTATATCATGCTTTTGATGCTTGTTTCAAATCATATAATGCTTTATCATATTTGTAATGAGTGTTTTCAAATATGGTGGTTATCTAACATATATAAAGTAAGCACATAGGAGTCCATTCTACACACTCATTTGATAGGATATAACGTTTATAAAGCAAACAAATGATAAAGGTGATTTTTACTTCTAATCATGCAAGAATCTTATCAAGATCTATTTCATCTTTTCTTGATTTAATCTTTTAGTAGTCATCATTAAGTGTATATCTGAAAAATCCAATTTGTTTCTAATTAACAAGTTTTTCAGATTGTTATATGTAAAAGATTTAACCATATAATTTGATTTTAGTATTTTGATAATAGATCATTAGTCTCATAAAGAATAAAATGAATTGATACTTCTACAACTAGAATTTTTCATGAATGTTCTATATGCATTGCTTGATGAATGATATCCAAGGATAGAAATATCTTTATTAGATTTGGCATTATTTTTCAAGAGAACGTATCAAGCATAACATGTACGACTGAAAAATATGAGAGATACGCAATAGTTCGTTTTCTATTTTTCAGAAGATCAAAAGAAGTTTTCATCAAAGATAGATCTAATAGAAGTCATATGTATGACAAGTAGTGATGATAGCTTTTAAAAATCATTTAAGTAGATGACTATCATACAACATTGCCTTTTTCAATTCTTCAAAGATTCTATTAATCCTATTTTACCTATAGTGTTCTTGGTGCAGAAAGAATTGTATTCAATATTATTTTCTGTGCACAACTTAACACAAAAATTGGTTTTCAAAACTATGCCGTGATTCATAGTTTGCAAACCTTTATCATTTGATCGCTTTTTGTGAGTTTGTGCCAATGCAGAAAATATTTCAATTTGAGTGCCAAGAACAAGGCTAATGTAAGCTTTTGAAAAATTAGTGTTGGAAACAACATCTCTAGATTTAGAAATTATTTTTGTTTGTTTCCTTAGTTAGCATGCATAGTAAAACTTTGACCTTTAAGAGGATAATCTAAGTAAGCCTATGACAAGGTCTTTTGAGATTAAGTACATACTAGCATGAGCTGATTTCATATGCCAAATATGGTTTCTTTAATCTTGGTATTCATAGTGCATATATTCAAAAGCATACCAAGTACACATTATCATATCTATGATCAATAAACAATAATGCCATAGATAAAAACTCTCAATCAAGCATATAGAGAATTCATAGAGTTAATCTTAATAATGATTAATCATTTAGCAACTTTATCCAATAGTGAGTAAAGTATCCTATAAAATGAAGTGATTTGATTATATTTCCAAAAGTATTTTCTATACCACAAAATTAATCAATACTTGCAATTCATATTTTAATCAACTAATAAAACAATTTCAGTATGAGAGGATGCAAGAATTACTAATTTCATTATTTCTTCCATTTTAGTCACTTTTCTTAAGTATATTTTAAGTTTCACTCTTTAATATATGTCTAGAGCACCCAATGTCCAATTTAACATCTTTTGTTGGAGCCTTGAGTGCTAGACACACCTGCAGAAAATATTTAGATTTTCAACTTAGGAACCCAAGCTCTTTTGGGTCCTTGCAGGTTAGCTATTATTGTTCCTTTTGGAACCCATATTTTCTTAATAGCTATTTTGTCCATAGGCTTGCAGATTTTAGGACTACAAGAAGTGTATTTCTGCATCTTCTTATTAAATTTAACGAACATGAATTTAACATGAGTGGTAGATAACCCTTCAGTTTTCTATTTTTGCCTTTTAGGTTTATCAAATTTGCAATGTACAGATTTAGGAACAGAAGTGATTTTGCATAATCTTTGTTCCTGTTTATCAGCATTATAAGAATCTATTTTAAAATGATTAGAAACTGTTTTAACAAACATATTATTGAAAGATTTTTGGGTGTACCAAGGTTGACATCCCAATCCAATATTATCAAATTCAGCTCTTTGATTATTTATCATTAGATTCAACTTTTCAGAGCTCAAAGTAAATCTTTCAACAACAGGTTTTAATTTGTCAACTTCTTTAGTTAATCTTTTGTTATCTTCTGAAAGCAATTCATTATTTTTCTTAAGTTTATCATGGCTTTCAGTGAGAAGTTGGTTTTTCTGATTTAGTTCTTTATTTTCCTTAATTAAGATTTCAGTTTCATTTACTAGGATTTTCTTTTCATTCTTCAGGTTCTTGTTTTTACAAATGAGTTTCTTATGTTCTTGATACAAATCAGAAAAGGCATCATGGAGTTCATCAAATGTAAAATTGCTTTCAGTTTCAGCATGTACCTCTTGTGCCACCAAGCATGGATTTTCAATATGATACTGCTCTCCTTCTACACATGATGTTTCAGATTTGTTAGTGCATTCATATTTATCTTCAAGCATATTCCATATTTCTTTAGCAGTCATGCAAGAAGATATGCAATTAAACTCATTCCTATCTAATGCACAATATAATAGGTTCATGGCATCAGCATTCAATTGTGCTAAGTCCTTTTCATTAAAAGTTTGAGAGAGTGTGTGAAGATCATTTATTATGATTTTCCATAAATAATAGTTTTGTGATTGAATAAAGATGCGCATGCGTATTTTCCAATGTGTATAGTTTATGCCATTAAATAGTGGAGGTGTATCAATTGATTGTCCTTCTCCTAGAAAACTATCTATTTGAGTTGTCATGATCTTTGGCTCTTGATCGTGAGATCAATAATTAAACTTAGAGCACCTGCTCTGATACCACTTGTTGCCCAGTAGATACAACCCAAGAGGGGGGGGTGAATTGGGTCTTTTAAAACTTTTGACCTACTTCTAAAAGTTTTTGATTAATTATGCTAAGTTGTATAGATGCACAGTGAAAGTTAAACTTAGCACCAGTTTGATGTATAGAATATGATTTGATTGAATGAGCTTGCTACTAGAGAATTCGCGGATAATAGTTAAGCAAGCAATTTATCTAAGTGAGTGTGTGTGTAAGTTAGGCAATGACAAGAAGCATTACAAACTCAACAAACATATAGTGGTTCGGTGCACCCCAGCACCTACATCCACTCCCCAAGACCTCTTGGGAATTTCACTATAATCCTACAGATTACAGCCGGTTGTTTTACAAGCTCACAACCCAACTTGTTGTTTTACGAGCGCACAACGAACTCGGTCGGTTTTTCCAGGCTCACCGACTAGAACCAATCCGATTGTTTTTCCGGGATCACAATCGAACCCTTACACGTTGGTTTTACCCTTGGCTCACCAACAAACCTAACACCGTTGGTTTTCCCTTTGGCTCACCAACAAACCTTAATCCCTTGATTCAATCCCTTGATTAAATCAAGTTACAAGATATTAAAACAAAGTGTAAAAACAAATCAAAGCTTCTTAAACAAGCAAATATAACAATATAAACAAATAGAGTAAAGAGAAGCCCTCAAACGAGTTTCGAAGATGAAGGAGCTCGGCTTCTTCTTTACTTGACCCTCTTCTGATTTGGCACGAAGTAGAGGATCACCAAGGCAGCACACGGATGGAGAGGAAGCTTTGGGATTTACTTGGATGCTCTTCTTCTCTCTATTTCACTTTGGATGGCCCTTTTGTGCTCATGGGAGATTTTTCTTGTAATCTCTTTGAAATCTCTTTCCTAAATGTTCTCTTCCACTTCCATGCCTTCTCCCTTGGCTCTCCTCTTGTTTTTATAGCTTTAGATGGCGTGGAAACAAGAATCTAGCCGTTAGAGACAAAAATAGAGCCGTTGGACACAGTCTGCACCTCCTGACAATATTACCGTTGGGATCGGAGTCGACTCGCTCGATCAGGAGTCGACTCGCCTGTTGCAGGAGTCGGCTCGTGCTTTACTGGAGATGACTCGGCCACTGTTCCAAATTTGAATTAAAGTGCATGCCTTGACTGGGAGTCGACTCGTCTTAACCTGGAGTCGACTCGCCAACTTCTGGAGCTGACTTGGCAATTTCGGAGTCGGCTCATCCACTGAAGTCCGTGGATCCAATTTTGAATTTGATCCACTCGAGTCGACTCGACTGTCCTGGGAGTCGACTCGAATCTCAGAGCCCGAACTCCCGATCCTCTGTCTTTTGGCTCGTCCAGTCTTGGAGTCGACTCGAACTTCCTCGGAGTCGACTCGGCTCTCAGTTTCCGAAACTTGGTCTTCTGCCTTTTGATGTGAAGCTGTCTTGGAGTCGACTCGAGCTGTCTGGGAGTCGACTCGAATCTCAGAGGCAGTAACTTGGTCTTCTGTCTGTTGATGGTCGCGAAGTCTCGGAGTCGACTCGTGCAATGCGGGAGTCGACTCGAATCTCAGAGTCCCAAAAATGCTCTCTGACTTTTTCTTTGTGTTCCGCTTAGAGTCGACTCATGCTTTCTTTGGAGTCGACTTGCCAACCATTGGAGTCGACTCGCGTGCCACTGGAGTCGACTCGAATCTCAGACCCGAAAACTACTCTCTGACTTTTCTGCCTGTGACTCCTAGGAGTCGACTCATACTTCTCCGGAGTCGACTCATACTTCTCCGGAGTCGACTCGAATTCCACTGGAGTCGACTCGAAGACTGTTCTTTTGAATTTTTCTTTTGATTTTACTCCTCCAATTTGAATCCTTTGAACTTTAAACTTGGGCCAATAAATTGTAGCTTTCTTCCAACTTGAGAGCTTTGGAGGCCTTCTTGTGTTCTTCCAACTTGCTATGTTCCTTGCAAAATAAATATCTTTCTCCTTGCAACATAAACATTAGTATCTATACTTCTAGGTTTTGTGATCATCAAAATCAATCTATGAATCAATCTTTGGGTCATCACTCAGTGTTTTGTCATCATCAAAAAGGGGGAGATTGTTGACCCCCTAATGGATTTTGATGAATACAAAACACTAGAGTATAATTCCATTTATCTTAACAATTTAATTGAGAAATTCATGTGTTTTATTAAGAATATTGTTAAGAAATGTTTAGGCAAGTTCCCATAATTTTTATGAATTTATTGAAGAATTTTTTTGAGATGAAAGAAAAAGTTCAGGGACAGCCGAGACGTCTCCTGATAGTCTCAGAGACGTCTCTGGCACAAACAGGAAGAACTGGCACGTCTGGAGACGTCCCCGGCACCTGCCGAGTCGTCCCCGCGATAGCGGAGTCGACTCTCTCAGTAGCGGAGTCGACTCTCTCAGTGGCGGCAGAAAGGCAGTTTTCAAGAGATATGCGCGAGACGTCCCCACCATACGCGGAGTCGTCCCCGCAAGTAAAAAGCAGATCTCTGGAGTCGTCCCCTAGATAGCGGAGACGGCTCTCTCAGGGTTTTCCAGAGAATGATTTTTTCGGTGATAAGGCAGCGGAGACGTCCCCTGAAAGAGCGGAGTCGACTCTCTCAGGGAATTCCAGAAGACATGTTTTTCTGAGATAAAGAAGCGGAGTCGTCCCCGAGGGAGCGGAGTCGTCCCCATTCAAAAAGTGCAAACAAGCCGAGACATCCCCGTAAAGTGCAGAGACGACCCTCTCAGCAAATCAGAAAGGCAAGGATTCAAACGGTACAATTCCAGAGTCGTCCCCGTAAAGAGCCGAGTCGTCCCCAGACAACGTAAAAAGTAAAATCTTGTAGCCGAGACGTCTCTCGTTGAAGCGGAGACGTCCCCGGAATGCCTGGGACGCGACTGACAACTTTTCAGGTTTGGTTTGAATTTCAAATCTCCTTCACTTTATCTCTAACGGCTATATTTGCTTTTTGGGCTATAAAAGGGACCTCTTAAGTGCTTCTAAACAACTCTTTCACCAACCCAAAGCAAAATCATTCAAGAGAGAAGAAAGAAAAAGAGGTTCAAGGAAGTTAGTGCATTCAAGTGAAGAAATCAAGTGCTTTCAAGCTTCCCAAGTGATTTCAAGCTCCACTACTCTCTTCCGCTCGTGCATTCAAAGCTCACACTCAAACCTACGCGATCCACATCGGAAGAATCACCATTTCCCACGCTTCCAACGGCAAAAGGATTCTTCCGGGTTCTATTGTTTATCATTGTCATATTTGCTTATTTAGAGCTTTCCAATTGTTTGTAAAACTCTTTTAACATTGTGCTTGTTCCAGTCAAGGGACTTGGAACAAGGAAAAGGCGTCCCAAGCCTAGGTTAAATTGGGGGTTTTAGGGTTTGTTGTGAGCCCGGTGTAAAACAACGAGTTGGGTAGTGAACTCGCAAAACTACCGTACTGTAATCGTGGATTATAGTGAAAATTCCCAAAGGTGCTTTGGGGAGTGGATGTAGGAGCAGTGGAGGCTCCGAACCACTATAAAAGCCTGTGTTTGCGATTGGTTGTCTTCATAGCTTTATTCTTGCTTTAGCTCTTATATTTGTGTGTTTTACTTTTAAATAGTCAAAAAAGTTTTTAAAACACCCAATTCACCCCCCTCTTGGGTGACCATCTCTGGGCAACAGGGGGAACCCTCTCGCGCATTGCGATGGACAGATCGCATGCGTCCGGAGACCCTACACAGGATGGGGTTTCGGAAGGTAGAGGGGACCTGGGTTAGGAAGTCTTCCACCTCCACACATACCACCAGACATTCCCCTAGTCCTGAGCCAGACTCAGATTATCCTGACTTTTCCTCCACTTCTGCTCCTACCGCCTCAGCCGGACCCTCCTCCTCAGCTCCTCAGGTCATGGAGGTCTGGATCGCTCCTGAGCAGCTCCAGGAGTTGCGCCAGGAGATTGTTAGAGACCTGCGAGATGATCTACTTCGGGAGCTCCGAGGTTCAGTGCCTGCTCCCTCTCCTGCACCCACATCTTCTGAGTTGGTCCCTTCCTTGACAGCCGTGACTGACATGACGGCCCATGTACGGGAAGAGATCTACAATGTCCGGAGCTTGATCCAGGCCCAGTTCTCCAGTATGAATGAGGTCACGAGCACCACTCGGACGATGCGCGACGACATCCGGAAGGACATGAGCACCACTACTCCGGGGGCCGAGCGCTTGTCGAATGTGCTCATCGACAAGCTGGACGCACTTCAGAAGTCGGTGACCGAGCTCTCCACTACACATAGCAGGGCCACTTCGTCCATTATCTCTCAGCTCGGGCATGTTACAGATGCAGTCACCCTCCTCATGGAGTAGAACAGATTGAGAGGAGGAGCCACATCCTCAAGAGGAGGAGCCACATCCTCGAGAGGAGGAGATACATCCTCGAGAGGAGGAGCTACATCCTCGAGGAGACCTTAGCTGTTTTGGTGTTTTATTTTGACATGTATTGTTTTGCTTTACTTATTGTATTCTCAAACGTATTTACATACAAATCAATACAATGAGTAGACATGTTCTCTTCAATTCCTGTGCAATTTGATCTATGATTGAGTGTGTGTTCTGATTACCTCCTTTTTGATACAATGACAAAAAGGGGGAGAAATATTTAATAGATATGTAAATGAAATCAACATAAAAGGAATCAAAATGAAAATTAAAACATAATTTGTTCTTAGTGGATTTGGTACCTCGAGGCTCATTATCTCTCTGTTGGGGCTCCTAATGGAGTAATCTCCAGAATCTATTCAAGGGATATTCGGAGATTAGTTGAATCCTACTCAAGAACAAATTGACAGATTTTCCCTCTAAAAACCAAAAATTTCAGTTCAAAAACTTCAATGCATTAAAAGGAAATTCAGAGAATTAAAACAAAGTTGAATGCATATGTTGAGGGGGAGAATCTGAATTTTTAAGAAAGCTAAATCATTAATTATATATAAGCCAAACAATTGATTGCATGATATGAAGGCTTATATAATTCCAAATGAAAGGGGGAGCTTTAACTCCAAAATTTATTGTTTCACACCTTTCAAGCTTGGATAAATTAAATATCCAGACATTTGAATTCATTTATGGATTTTATTTCCTTGTTTATTAAGCAATTCACTTTACATATACTCAATGTTTTGTCATCATCAAAAAGGGGGAGATTGTGGAGTGATTGATTGAAACCCTATTTGATTTTGATGAGCTCAAAGCATTTGAGTATATCTTATATTTTACTAATGAATTCAATTGAGTGTTTCAGTGAAAATCTTGTCTAAGTGTCTCTAGATTTGGTTCAAGGTATTTTGGATAAGTTAAGAAGTCAGTTTGAACCAAAATCTGAGACTCGAGTCGACTCCGAGATATTACGAGTCGACTCCAAGCGTATCAGAATCACTGGCACGGGCTCGAGTCGACTCCGGGTCATTACGAGTCGACTCCGACTGAGAACAGACAGATGGACAGAAGAACACATCTCAAAACCTGTCAGCGAGTCGACTCCTGAAGTGCGCGAGTCGACTCCGATGTTTACCGAGTCGACTCCGGAGTAATATGAGTCGACTCCAAGAAGTTACAGACAGAAAAGTCAGAGAGCGAATTTCGACCCTGAGATTCGAGTCGACTCCTGTGGAACGCGAGTCGACTCCGATGGTTGGCAGGTCGACTCCAAAGAAAGTGAGAGTCGACTCTCAGTGGAACACAAGGCAAAAGTCAGAGAACCATTTTCGGACTCTGAGATTCGAGTCGACTCCCGCAATACACGAGTCGACTCCGAGACAGCGCGACCCCAAAAAGACAGAAGACCGATTTACTGTCTCTGAGAGCCGAGTCGACTCCGGAACAGTTCGAGTCGACTCCAAGACTGGACAAGCCAAAAGACAGAAGATCGGGAGTTCGGGCTCTGAGCGCCGAGTCGACTCCTAGGACTGTCGAGTCGACTCGAGCGGACCAAGTTGAAAAGTTGATCTACGGATTTCATGGGAGGAGCCGACTCCGAAAATGCCAAGTCAGCTCCAGAAGTTGGCGAGTCGACTCCGGGTCAAGACGAGTCGACTCCCAGTCGAAGAGGCTACTTTAATTCAAATCCGGAATAGTTGCCGAGTTGACTCCAGAAAAGCATGAGTCGACTCCCGCTACAGCCGAGTCGACTCCTGATCGCGCGAGTCGACTCCAACCCCAACGGACATATTGTCAGGTTGTGCAGAGTGTGCAGAACGGGCAGAAAAAAGTGTCTAACGGCTAGTTTCCATGGGGGATGGTTTAAATAGCCACAGAGGACTGTAGCAAGGCAGTTAAGCACCATTCCATTCAAAGAGATCAAGCTTTCATTCTCTGCAAGTTGGTTTTCAACGAAAAGAGGGAAGAGCGGCATTAACTCCATCCAACTTCCTCTTCCCTGCATTTAAAGAAGCCTCCTCCTGCATTCAAGTCGACCAGACATTCAAGAGGAGACCCGAAGCTCAAGAAGCCCTACTCAACTCCAACTCAAACGTGTTTGAGGGCTTCTAACCTCTCTTCAGTTTATATTGTTATTTATCTGCTTTTGAGAAGCTTTGTTTTCTGTTTGTCCCTTTTATTTACATCTTGTCTTTGCTTGGTTCAATCGGGGGATTGAATCAAGGGTGTAGAGGTTGGTTGGTGAGCCGAGTGTAAAACCAACGTGTGTAAGGGTTCGATTGTGATCCCGGAAAAACAATCGGGGTGGTTCTAGTCGGTGAGCCAGGGAAAACCGACCGAGTTCGTTGTGAGCTCGTAAAACAACAAGTTTGGTTGTGAGCTTGTAAAACAACCGGCTGTAATCCAAGGGGTTATAGTGAATTCCCAAGTGAGACTTGGGGAGTGGACGTAGGAGCAAGGGTTAGCTCCGAACCACTATAAAACATTGTGTTTGTGATTGATTGTCTCTCTCTATTTCTCTCATTTCATTCACAGCACATAACAACTAATTAATCATCTCACAAAAGCATTAATTAGTCATCCACAAAAGTTTCAATTGCTAAATTATTTTAAAACCCAATTCACCCCCCCTCTTGGGTTGTCTATCTGGGCAACACCAAGCCAGCCTTCATCTCATCCGCGGTCAACTCCCAGCTGCCAGCCGCATCCAAGACCTCCTCCCACGCATTGAAGAAGTGGCGATTTCTTCCACTCATCCCATGAGCTAGCAGTGTCCGAGATCCTCTCAACATCCACGTCTTCGCCATCCTCTGCATCCAAGGGAGCAACCGACTTCTTCAACGAAATCAGTTCCCAGACTATAATCCCAACGCCCGGATTAAATCTGCTACGCGTCTCGCCCGTGTCAGTTTCTTGGCCCTTATCTTCCCACGACGTGATGAGATAACAGGGGTCGACAGAGGCTATAAAAGGAGGAGATTTCTCCTCTTCGAGTAGGAAGCTGGGGGGAGCTCATAGGCCAAATCCCACGAAAACAGAGGAGGGAGAGAAGTTTGGGGCATTTCGGGAAACACTTCCCATATAAAAAAAATGAAGTGCTGAGGCAGAGAAAGTCGATCGTGATGGGAGCCCGCTGCTGTGCCACTGCTGCTGTCGCCCACGACTCCATGGAAGGCTGATCTCCTCTCTAGGGCTGGATGCAGCCCTAACAAAGGGCCAAGGGTTTTATATTTTTGATTTCTATTCTTGGAGTTGTATAAACTTTATTTTGTTCTTAATGAATATTTTATTTCATCTCATATTTAATTTCTGTGATTTTAAGTATGACGTTTATACAACGGTTTTTTCATGATCACTAAGTTAATGTAAGATCATCCATGCTTAGGGAATATGCAGTGTCCTGCCGCATTAGTTTAGGGTAGACATTTCATGCTAACTGAAGATGGATGTTCCTAAATTACTTTGGTGAAATTTTATTTGAATGCTTATAGGGCTTGTAGCCAATTTGCATGTTAATCCAAGAACGAAATAAATTATAAATAACCCTTGTTCTGATGTTAGTGGTGAATTCCTTGCCCCAGGTTCCCTTAAACTGGTATCCCTTTAATTGCATTTTCTTTTATTAAATTGCTTAGTTTAATAGTCTTCACAAACTCATCCTTTTAAATATTATTATTTTTAAGAAAATAATTATACCCCAATTCCTGTGGATCGATACCCGTAATCACTATCCTACTAGATACGTGCTATTGCGTGGTCTTTAAAGTTGACTATCAATTTTTGGCGCCGTTGCCGGGGATTGCTAGCATAGTTGTTTTTCTTTTCATAAAATTTTTTTTTTAAAAAAAAAATAAAAATAAAATAATAATAATAATACATATTTCTAAACTAAAATAAAAATATTTTCTATTTTTATTACTTTACTTATCCTCTTTTTCTCTCTTACTAATTTTTGATTTTTCTTGATCAGGAATCGAAAAGAAAATCTGGGACGATCAAAAAGGGAACTGCTGGAAAAGGAATACTGTCGAGGTTTGCCTAAATTTTTTTTTCAAAATTGCTGGGGAATTCCCTTTGGTAACCTCTAAACCTTCCTTATTTAAATTCCCTTTTGTGGTGATTGTTTGATTTTAAATTCAGCAAAAGTGTGAATGCATGCTTGATACACATACACCAATTAATCCGCACATAGTAAGGGCAATCACCCCTACAAGATAAGAACTGGATTTCATCACCAGATTCTTGCCCAAATTAGGTGAATCAATTCTCACATAGCTATCACGTTAATTAAAATCAATTAGACGTTGGCCCCTAGGGACATTCGAGCTCAATAGGACGAAGATCACCGAAAGTTGCACCAATTTCGCTCTGTGGCTCAGTTGATGTCTAGGCAAGCTTTGTCCCAAGGGAGACAGTTCATCTGTTCGAGGCAAGTGGTTTTTAAGTGGGACCTTTGCAACGCATCGTGACCCCCCCACTTACCTGGGAGCTTACCTGGTCAGCTCAGTTATTAGACCGGATTGGAGGCTTAGGTGCCCTCTTCAAACCAGTTAGGAGCTGTCTAGTGATTTTAGGGTGAACATAAGGAATTGTGTTTTTCTTTTTAGTGCATGCTTGGCTGTACTGATGAGAGGAGTCTTAGTGTATGCTAGGGTGTCGTTCTAGATCTCTTGAATTAGTACCGTTTGACTCTGAAATAGAGCGTTCTCTTAGGGCCCTTCGAGCCGAAATCCGCACTTATAGAACCCTAGGATCTGCTTCACCTATCAAGATGGCTGAAGAACAACCCAAGCTGTTAAAGGAGTACTTCACTCCTTCCATTTATACCTCTCCATCTTGTATCCGACTACCTGATACCACTGCTGCTGTGCAGTTTGAAATTAAGTCGAGTGTCATCCAAATGCTTTCCTCTTTTTATGGACTTAACAATGAAGACCCATACAAACATTTAGATGAGTTCCTTGAGATCTGCACTACTGTCAAAATTCAGAACTTCACTGATGATGCTCTGAAACTCAGGCTGTTTCCTTTTTTCCTTAAGGATAGAGCTAAACAATGGCTCCATTCATTAGAAGCCAATTCCATTCTCTCATTGGCTCAAATGCAACATGAATTTCTAAAGAAATATTTTCCCATAGGAAGAACAAACCAATTTCGGCGTGCTATCACGAGCTTCTCCCAATCTGACGGAGAAGAATTTCATGAAACTTGGGAAAAATTTAGAGACTTACTCCGAAAATGCCCGCATCATCAAATACCTAAATGGCAGTTAGTGCAATGTTTCTATGACGGATTGACTGAACGAAACTGTCAGATGATCGATGCCGCATGCGGGAGAACTTTCATGCTTAAAAGTGACCATGAGGCATGGCAATTATTTGAAAACCTTAATGAAAACTCTCTCCACCATGCCTCCTCCGCTCGTCAAGCACCCCCGAGTTCTCAAAGAAAAGGGACCATATATGAAGTTAGCCAGTCCATAGGTCTATCTGACAAAGTAGATGCACTGTCCCGCAAGTTGGACCAGCTAATGTCTAGAGAACAGCTTCCAAATTTTTTCCAAGCACAAGTCTGTGCTCTTTGTTCTAGCCCGTCTCACCCTATTCATGAATGCCCTTCGGCAGCTCAATTCCCTGAATTTATGCAAGAACAAGTCAACGCTGCTCAAACACAGTCCCGACCGGGTAATGATCCATATTCCACTACTTATAACCCGGGATGGCGCAACCATCCAAACTTCTCTTGGAAGCAGTAGACTCCCAATACTTCCCAACCTTATTCTCAAAACTTTCAACCATTCCAGAATATTAATCCCTACCATCCTTCAACTCAATTTCAACACACTCCTCCTCCACCCCATAGAAACACAGCCTTTGAGGAGAAAGTGTTGACCTTCCTTCAAGGTTTGGAAACCATTACACAATTGGTGCACTCTCACACGCAATCTATCGCCAAGCTAGAATCCCAAATGGGGCAACTAGCTAATGCACTGAACAAGCGAGAGGAAGGAAAGCTTCCAAGCCAACCAGTGAGTAATCCTAGGGGACAATACATGGCTCAAGAAAATCAACTAAATACAATTCATCATGAACAAGCCAATGCTTTGACTACCCTAAGGAGTGGACGTATAGTAGACAATAGGATTGGGGAGGATAACAATAAGGAAGGTAAAGAAGAGGATAGAAATGTGTCAAATGAAAATCTAAAACTTTCTTCTTCTTCTTCAGCTAGTCCACCTTCTGCCAAAACTCATATCCCAAAGGCCCCATTTTCTGAAGCTCTTAATTCACCCTCTCCCTTTGGCAAAAAGGAAACTTCACTAGAGGAGATGATAGAGGTTTTCAAACAAGTCAAAATCAACCTCCCGCTTCTCGATGCTATTAGACAAGTTCCCTCCTATTGCAAATTTCTCAAAGACCTTTGTACCCAAAAGCGAAAATCTAGGACACATGTGCCTAAAAAGGTCTTCCTAACTGAGCAAGTGAGTTCTATTCTCCAACACAACACCCCACCGAAATTCAAAGATCCTGGTGCTCCCACCATCTCCTGTGTCTTAGGAAATAATTTCATTGATCGAGCACTCTTAGGTCTAGGGGCAAGTGTCAATCTTTTACCTTACTCAGTTTATGAGAAACTTGGGTTAGGTGAGTTAAAACCAACCTCGGTATCCCTTCAGTTGGCTGATCGATCTGTAAAAATACCACGAGGAATAATTGAAGATGTTCTTGTCAAGGTAGACAAATTCTATTTTTCAGTAGATTTTATCGTCCTTGATATGGAACATGAGCCTAATCCTAAGAAACAAATCCCTGTGATCCTTGGGCGCCCCTTTTTAGTTACAGCCAATGCGAGTATAAATTGTAGAACTGGGGTGATGAATATATCCTTTGGGAATATGAAGGTCAAGTTAAATATATTTCGTGCCTCTGGTCAACCTGCAAAGGAAGTTGAGTGCTTCCTAATAGACAAAATGGACGATCTTGTAGAAGAAACCCTTCCCTATATTTTGGCAGATAACCCTCTGAAAACATACTTGGCCCATTTTGACTTTAATATAGACAAGGCCATTTGACTTTCTGCCCAACAATCAGTCTTCCACAAATTTTCTTCCTTGGAGAACCCCGCATGAACCCGGTATGATTTGATAAGGATGCACTGCGTCTGGCTGAAGACGTTAAACTTAGCGCTTGTTGGGAGGCAACCCAATTCTCGTAGGTTATTTTTGCATATTTTCTTGTCGCATTTTTTTTTTGTTATTTTCTTAACAGGATCCCTCATATTACTGATGCAACTACGGTAAAATGCTTCTATCCTCCATATGCATCATATTTTCGTCCAAAATAAAAAATATATAAAAAAATAAAAATAATAATATAATATTCAAAAAAAAAATATTGAGGACAATGTCTGATCTAGGTTGGGGGGTATAGGTTTCGAATTTTTGAAGGAATTTTTCGCATTTTCACATTTTTAAGTGAATTTCAAAAAAAAAAAACCTTATTTCTATGCCTTAGTGCTGAAATGATAATCACACAAAGTATATAAAATCTAAAAAGCCCAATGATTAGTCAGGAATAAGTCAATTTGAGTTCTTTTCAATAAAAATTCTTTTAGCAAGTTGTAAGATAATTTTTACTTTGAAATTTCACAACACACATGGCCTGCACTTCTAAGGGTTAGGTTTAACATGATATTGTTAAGTCTGGTAGCAACCTTGAGTCCTGATGAATCATACCTATCTAATTTGCTATTAAAAAAAAAAAAGTGAATTTAGTCAGGTACATCGAAAAGGGCTACCTCTTGTCAAAGGTCAGCGGGCTTGCAATGATGAATCCGAGCATAGGTCCGTAGGGGAGTCTTGATGCCTAACACCTTATGCCATCTGGTGTGGGAGTGTTGACTGAATGCTCGTTACATGGAGGAATCATTACAAGAGTAAAAGTGCGTAATAAATATAAAATAATAAAAATAATAAAAAAATAAAAAATAAAAAAAATAAAAAAAAAGAAAAAAAGAGAAAATAATATTGACCTTGAAAAAGACGATAGTGTGAAAGCCGTCGTTGTAAAAATTCGAGTAAACTGGAATATTACAGATAAAGCCCATGAGGTATTAAAGTAAACATCCACAACTCTCGAAATCCTGCAAGGTAGGATGATTTTGAATCAGTGATTAGGTCTTATCTGACCAATTCTTGGAAACTACTAGTTTTAGCAGTATTTTGGAGAATCTAAAGCCTTAGCTTGTGTATGGTCCAGACATCACCGAGCACCCAAGTATAAATTAGCCTTACAACTCTCTAACAGAAACTTAATGACTTCAACTTAAATTGCATACTGACTTAGGATTTGGGCTGACTTAGTAATTAAAACTTTGTGTGCTTTTAAAATTCTTGGCACTTATGCATTTAAAATTAGATTTTATAAAGCAATAAAACAAATTCATTAGGTAGAGACAACAGTTTGTGGGTATCTGAGCCGGAAACCCTCACGAGACAAAACTCGTCCACTAGGGCCACCTAGGAGTTTAAAGCCTTATTGCATACGGTAAATGCAATCGCGATTCCTGCGAAATTGAGTTAGTTTTTTTTATTTTATTTTGCTTGAGGACTAGCAAATTGTAGGTTGGGGGGTGTGATAAGTGCTAAATAATGCATAAATTCATATCTTATTCATAGCACTTATCATTATTTTAATTCATATATTTTGTAAATTTAACTAAAAAATGTGTTACCCTCATCATTGCATTTTAATAAATTAATTCGAGTTTGTTTTACTTATTTATTTACTGATTGAGTTTAATGTATGCAGGTCAAGTCAAATTCATTAATTTCTGAACCCAAATCATATGCACCCCGCAAATCAAGACCCTCTCAGATCCATCCTCCCTTGTTTCTTTCCCACATTTGACTCCACCAAACTTTCCTGCGTCACATCTCAGTCACCTAATTTTCTTCCCACACATGTTCCCAGCTGAATAGGATCACATCCCCTGTATCAAACTCCCGGGATTCACTTCCCAGTCGTTCACCAGTCATTTTTTCCATATCATCTCCATTTAAAAATTCAATATTCCGAGTCAACCCCAATTCCTTTTCTTAGCGTAATCCTCCCAAACAGTTTATTTCTCCTTCACTCCCACGTTCACAAACAAAGTCTCAACATCTTCACTCCCAGCCGCATCCCTTCATTACCGTTTAGCATCCATCAACAAATTCCACGCGTCTCTCTTCCAACCTCCCCTGTTCCGAGATCATCTTTATCTCGCGGAACAACCAATCTCACGCGTGCATGGCCTCCGCAGCCCACATCCTGTCCGTGATCTTCCATCCTCCCGTTCGCGTTGGCCTCTTCCGGATCACTCCCAAACGGCACCAGCTCTCATCTTCTTCCGGATAACCTTCGTCACCCACGTATTCCCTGTTGCTTCGGAACATAGTCCGAGTCTTCATCAATCCAAGCCACGTCCACGAACAAACTCCTCTGTTCATACTCCCAGCCGTTCGACCCACCTCCTAGATTTCCCCAGCCGCATCTCAACCGGATGAGCTTCATCCTTGCGAGCTTCACGGCAACCACACGTATTCTTCCTCTGTTTCGGAATAACCACCAGCCGAATCCCATGATCTTTGCTCATCTTCATCTCCCATGCTTCCGATTCTTCTTCCAAAGCTTCCACGGATCAACCCCATCCGGATTTGCATCCCAGTTCATCTTCCCATCATATCTTCCTCCCAGCATCCTTATCTTCTCCACATCCCAACATCCTTCCGGACTAATCCCAGCAAACTTCCCAAGCTTATCCCCTGATTTCTTCACTCGTTCGAGTCAAGTCGAGTCCCAAGCTTCATATTTTGATCACTCCCTTCCGCATCCCCTGCTTCGTTATATCTCAACTGCCAACCTTCAAATCCCAAGCCAGCCTTCATCTCATCCGCGGTCAACTCCCAGCTGCCAGCCGCATCCAAGATCTCCTCCCACGTGATGCAAAAATAAAATTGTTCTCCCAAGTTCAGGAGAATCGCACAAGTAGTAAAATCTCGGGAGTCCGAGGTCGAATCCTCAGGGAACGATCTATAGATTATTAGCGTAATTTTTAGATATAATTAGTACTTTAGTTGAATAAATATGTGGATTAAAATGATGTTTTGATTTTTAGAAATTAAATGCAGAGAATAATAAACACAATTCAATGAAATAAAAATGGTAGGGATCTGGAATCCCCCTTGATGATATTGCATCCAAGGAATAAACTCTATGGTTCTTGATTAAAGATTAAATGTAGGATAGATCTAATCATGGTATATGTTTCATGAACATATGAACTCAATTTCTAAGCATTCGCCGTGCTTTCTACGTCTACGACGAATCAAATACTAAAGCAATCCATATATCAATAATCATACTCCATTAAAGATCTATCTACGAAATAACTACGCATGGATCAAAAACATATCAATAAATAAAAATCATTAAAAGCAAAAGTTTAGAGTTTACTTCAAAGAGCAATACATCAAAAGTTCCTCCATCTCCCTCCCTAAGAAATCAGCCCTCCATAATCATAAAAGAAAACTCCCTCTTTTTTTCTTTTCTTTTTTTTTTTCTATTCTTTTTGGAAACAGAGCATGCTCTGTTTCCCTTTCTTCTCTCTTTTCTTTGAATAACAGGACCCCCCCCCTCCGTTTCACCGAATGGGAAGGAATAATAAATAGCCAACTTCCCAGCCGAGAGGGATATCAAGCTAGCCTTCGATCCACTCCTCGAACGCGATGGAGATCAACGGATGGATGCTAATCCGGAAGAAATGGATGGATGCGGACGATGCCTCGCTGATGCTGAAATCACGGGATGCCGGGATCCTCGGACGCTGGGAGAAGCTGGGATTTCGGTTGCTTAATCCGGAAGAGGTGGACTGCGACGAAGACGGAGGCTGGGTCGTGATCCTCGTGGGATGCACGCGGACGTTGGCTCATGTACGCGGAGAAGATCTGGGGATGCTTGAAGGAAACTGGGAATCGGGATGGAATCGTGCGGATGAAGCGGACGGCTGGGAGCTGATGTGGCTGGAACTCGGGAGAAGCTGGAGCGTGGAACGCGTGGGAGGATGCTTCACGGACGGCTGCACGAACGCGGGATGATTGGGTGGTCGTTCGAAGTATGCATCCCGGCTGCAGGATGTTGGGAGGTTGGGTAGCGAACGGATGAGCTTGATGCGGATCCTGGGACGCTTCACGGGAGACTCGCACGCGGAGAAGACGGACGCGGTTGGAATCGCCACGGACGGCCGGATGTTGGTCTCGAGATGCTGAGATTTGGATGATGCCAGGGTGACGGCTGGAAGGAATGAATCATGAACTCTGGATGACTTTGAAATGGGGAAAGAGAAGGATGAGGGACGCTGGGTGGATGCTTCGCAAGATGCTGGGGACTCGGCTGAACACGTGGACGGCTGGGAGAAGTTCAAATGGACACACGAAATGGGGAAAATGCTGCTGCTGGATATGGCTGCACCTAGCCGGCTAATGCTCCTTCTAGTGTGCAACTGGGATTGAACCATGCAGTCGGCTGATCACCTGCAGTGATTGCATCTTTTCTAGACCCAATGCGCATTTTAGCTTTGATTTATGATTACCTGCACCCCACAAAAATATAATATTAATGCAGCACTTTTATCATTATTTGTTAGCAATAATACTAATTTAAGTGATGTGTAGATCGCACTTTTGTGCTCTCATCACACCCCCCAACTAGCTTATTGCTAGTCTCTAGCAATTAACGAGCAGATAATAAAATGAGAGTGCAAAAGGTGTGGTTTAACCTATGACTTTTTATTGAAGCTAAAGATATAAAACTAAGATATGTACTCACTTTCGTAGGAATCACGATTGCACTTAGCACGTGCAACAAGCCGTTAAACCCCTAGGTTACCCTAGTGGACGAGTGTTGTCTCGTGAGGGTTTTCAGGAATGTTACCCACAAACATCATGAATTATATGACATGAGATTCTAAAAAATATGAAATAAATCTTAAGCTAATACACATGTAATTAATTGATATATATTTTCAAGCATGGCAACTGTCAAGATAAGGAAATATAAAAGTGTAGTGTGCATCAAACCGTATGACTTTCTCAGAGTACTAATACCTCCACCACAACAGGGCACTGCCTGAGTTTTAGGTGCACTACTCAAGTTCACAAGTGTTTTCTACAATTTATTAGAACCTGATCCATCAAATTTCAGAATATCACATGTTGTCTAAATTTGTCAAGAATGGTTCGCATGTAAAGAAAGAGCTATCAATCTCAACTAAACAACCCGGGTACACAGAGGTCCAATACAATGGAGTCAAACCAGCCATTACCACATGTCACTAGGTTCAGCCTAACCAACTCATTCATGCTTATTTTTATTTCATTTTTTTTTTTTTCAATACACATGACAACTACAGCTATCCAACCCCATTAGGCTCTAGTAAGGTCCATGTAGCGAGCTTTCAGTCAATGACCCCCGATCCAGTTGGCTCAAGACATTAGGTGAAACACCCCTCGGACTTAATTACTCGAACCAGACTACGCCACGAGGCCAGACTTGTCATCATAAGTATTTTTTTTAATAATAATTATGCAAGAAAAGAAATGATAGACTGAACCATATATATTTTTATTATATATGTGACTGCATCGTGACTATAGGTCAACCAAAGTCGGATCATAAGGCACCTAAGTAATCTAGTCGGGATATTCAACCTCTATCTTTATGTGAAAACCAAATTCTGAACCTTATGGTACGAACAAGGATACTCATACTTCTTTTATGGATAAGGCTAACAAAAATGCAGTTAACAAATATGAACTCCTGAGGCCTTCCTATTGTCATTAAGTACACGTGTGGAAATCTAATAATAGGTCTCTGATCAGTCATAGTATGCATGTGTTCCTTGCCTTAATAGTTGTATACACTCAATATGAAAATACATGTGCATTTGCTCAGAAAAGAAAGTAATAGAATAAATCAAATGCAAAAACTTTTTTTTTTTTTTTGTCAAAATATTTCCCTCCCCCCAACTTAAACATTGCATTGTCCTCAATGTAAAAAATGCAAGAAAACTATATGTGAGAAACAATAGAGAAAAGAATATTGGAGAGAAAAAGAATACCTTGAGCTGTTGATTTTCAGAAAAGAAGACCTGGAAAATAAGAAGAAAAATAAAAGAAAAAAAATAATTCTAACTAATATACACATACCTTGGCCGTCATGCTCAGTCATAAGAAGGCTCCCCCAAGGGAAAGGAGTCCTCTTCATCTGCAAAATTTTCAAGAAAAGGTTTTAATCTGTGTCCATTTACCTTAAAAATTTGACCATCCTGTGGATTCTCAATTTCAACTGCCCCGTGTGGAAAAACAGTTTTTACAATGAAAGGACCTGTCCATCTTGATCGTAACTTTCCAGGAAATAGATGTAAGCGAGAGTCATACAAAAGAACTTTTTGTGCAGGTTTAAAAGATTTTCTTAGAATTGATTTATCATGCCTAATTTTCATTCGTTCTTTACAAAGTCTAGCATTGTCATACGCATCCCGACGAATTTCATTCAACTCACTTAATTGTAATTTTCGAATTAAACCAGCATCTGACAATTCAAAGTTCAATTTTCTAATGGCCCAATATGATTTATGCTCTAATTCAACGGGTAGATGACATGCTTTTCCATACACTAGCCGATACAGGGACATACCAAGAATAGTTTTATAAGCAGTACGGTAAGCCCACAATGCGTCAGAAAGTTTTAAAGGCCAGTCTTTGCGTGATGGATTCACCGTTTTCTCTAAAATTCGTTTAATTTCCCGATTGGCTAACTCTACTTGGCCACTAGTCTGCGGGTGATAAGGAGTTGCAATTCTATGAGTGATACCGTACTTTCGCAATAGGATCTCAAAAGGCTTATTACAGAAATGTTTTCCCCCATCACTAATTATAACCTTGGGCATCCCAAATCGTGAAAAAATATTTTCTTTCAGAAATTTCAAAACAGGTTTGTGATCATTAGTTCTACAGGCAACAACTTCTACCCATTTTGACACATACTCAACACCAACTAAAATATACTCATGTCCAAAAGACGGTGGGAATGGGCCCATGAAATCGATGCCCCAAATGTCAAAAATTTCAATAGCAGTAATGGGCTGAAGAGGCATCATTTGCCTACGAGTTAGACTTCCAACACGTTGACATGGGTCACATGTCCTACAGAACTCGTGGGCATCTTTAAATAGTGTAGGCCAATAAAAACCACATTGCAACACCTTAGCTGCCGTTTTCTTAGATGCAAAGTGTCCTCCACAAGCACTGGCATGACAAAAAGAGAGTACACTTTGTATCTCATGTTCCGGAATGCATCTTCTAAAGATTTGATCATTGCAATACTTGAACAAATAAGGAGCATCATTTAAAGTTTTGCTTGCATAGTAAATGACATATGGCTTATTATCCTTGCGTTGTCCTAGGACAGCTCCTATCGCATAGTCACTAGCATCGCACATGATCTCAAAAGGTAATGACCAATCGGGTGGTCGCACGATAGGTGCAGTGCTAAGCATAGACTTCAACTTTTCGAATGCCTCTTGACAGGTTTCAGTCCAATTGAACGGTGTATCAAGGGATAGGAGGTTACATAATGGTCGGGCTATGACACTAAAGTCCTTGATGAACCTCCTATAAAATTCGGCATGACCCAAAAATGATCTAATATCTCTAACCGTCTTGGGTGCAGGTAGCTTGGCGATTAAGTCAATCTTAGCTCTATCAACTTCCATGCCCTTCGATGAAACAATATGTCCTAGAACAATTCCCTTTGGCACCATGAAGTGGCATTTCTCACAATTTAGTATCAGGTTCTTTTCTATACACCGAGCTAAGACAGCTTGTAAATGTAGTAAACAATCATCAAAAGAATCGCCAAAAACAGAAAAATCATCCATGAACACTTCCAAAAACTTCTCGTTCATTTCTTCAAAAATACTGAGCATGCATCTTTGGAATGTTGTAGGTGCATTACACAACCCGAATGGCATCCGACGGAAAGCGAATGTGCCAAAAGGACAAGTGAAGGTAGTCTTCTCTTGATCCTCAGGTGAAATTTCAATTTGGTAGTATCCGGAATAGCCATCGAGAAAACAATAGAATTTGTGTCCTGCAACTCTTTCCAAAACTTGGTCTAGGAAGGGTAGGGGAAAATGATCTTTCCTAGTGACCAAATTCAATTTTCGGTAGTCAACACACATGCGCCAACTCGTCGGAACACGAGTTGGAACTAGTTCACCCTGATCATTTTTGACTACCGTCAGACCTGCTTTCTTGGGCACGACTTGAGTAGGACTCACCCACTTGCTATCGGAAATTGGGTAAATAATACCCACATCAAGCAACTTGAGGACTTCTGCTTTAACCACATCTCTCATCGTAGGGTTCAACCTGCGTTGCATTTGCCTTGTGGTTTTGGCATTGTCCTCCAAATATATCCGGTGCGTGCAAATTAAAGGGCTAATCCCCTTCAAGTCTGCAATAGACTACCCTAAAGCTCCTCTATGATTCTTTAGAACACCAAGTAATTTTCTTTCTTGGGCATGATCCAGATCAGATGAGATGATTATAGGAAATGTGTCATTGGATCCAAGAAAGGCATACTTGAGTTCCTTCGGTAAAGGTTTCAACTCGAGCTTAGGTGCTTGTTCATGGGATGGTACTATCTTTGCTCCTCGAGATGGCAAATGTTCAAATTCCTCTATTCTCGGTCTCCACCCATTGACCATCATGACATCCGAGTTATCTAAAATAGGTGGGACCGTATCATCAGCAGTACCTTCAGAACACCAATCTATCAAACCATTGTCGGCCGATTTAGTAAATGTTTCTTTTAACAAATATTCTTCCGCAATGGTTTCAACCCATTCAACTTCTTTACTTTCTTCATGTTTACTGGGTTGTTTGCCTATACTAAAGACGTTCAGTTCCAAAGTCATATTGCCAAAAGAAAGCTTCATGACACTATTCCTACAATTGATCAATGCATTAGAAGTTGCAAGAAATGGGCATCCTAAGATGACCGGAATCTGAGATGGTGAATTGGAAGCCGGATGTGTGTCCAGTACGATAAAGTCAACAGGAAAATAGAACTTGTCTACTTGGACCAACACATCTTCGATAATTCCTCTAGGGACCTTCACTGACCTGTCAGCTAATTGTAAGGTCACAGTTGTTGGCTTTAACTCACCCAACCCGAGTTGCTCATATACCGTATATGGCAACAAGTTCACACTCGCTCCTAAATCTAGCAATGCTCGCTCAATCCTAAAATTGCCAATGATGCACGAGATAGTTGGGCAACCTGGATCCTTATATTTAGGAAGAATGTTATGCTGTAAAATTGCACTCACATTTTCAGCCAGAAATGCCTTCTTCTTGACATTTAAACGACGCTTGACAGTGCACAAATCTTTTAAAAATTTTGCATAAGAAGGCACTTGTTTGATTGCATCAAGAAGAGGTACATTGATTTTTACTTGCTTAAAAAGCTCAAGAATTTCAGAGTTTGGTTCAAGCTTTTGCAAGGGCTTTAATCTTTGTGGAAATGGTGCAGGAAAAGGACATTCAATTTTTTCAGTAGATGTTGGTGCTTCGGTTTCTTCATTATCCTTTTCTTTTGTCTTGGGAGGGTCAGAATCAGGTATGACTTGTGTTTGTTCTGGGACTGGTCGGTCAATAACCTTTCCACTTCGCAAAGTTATTATACTCTTTGCTTGTTCTTTATGCAAAGTTGAAGATGATGCATTGCTACCGCCATAGACTTGAGGATTAGGTTGTGGTTGAGCTGGTAGCTTGCCTTTCTCTTGAGCACTTAAAGCAGTGGTCAGCGTTGTCAGTTGATTTCTTAATTCATCATTGATTTTAGCTTGACCTTGCATGAAAGATTGCAAAATTTCTTCGAGACTGGATTTTTGAGGGGGTGCATGTGCATAATGAGGGTGCGGAGGTGGAGGAGTTGGGTTATATACTTGTTGAGGTTGGTCATTCCTCCACCTGAAATTTGGATGGTTCTTCCATCCAGGGTTGTAAGTACCCGAAAAAGGATTATTGAAAGATTTTTGATAGGTATTCATAACATTGGCCTGATCGTGCAAGACTTCCTTGAATGCGGGTATTGTGGGGCAATCAGTGATGAGATGGCCAGGCATCTCGCAAATCCTACAACACTCGCTGTTATGTTCTACGGTCTTGACGGGTTCAATCCTTCTAAGTTCAATTTCCTCTACCTTCCTAGTAAGGGCTGCCATTTTAGCTTGAATATCATCTTGAGTATTAAGGTTGTAAAGGCCCCCGTGTGGAATGCTAGTAGGCTTAGGCAAAGGTTTATTCACTCTATCCCCTGTATCCCATAATTGTGCAGTCTCTGCGAGAGAGTCTAAATAGTCCCATGCCTCATCGGGTTGCTTTTCCAGAAATAGACCATTGCACATAGTCTCTATAAATTGTTTCAACTGTGGAGACAACCCTTCGTAAAAGAAACTAATGGTTCTCCATGTTTCAAACCCATGATGAGGACAAGAGAGAAGCAAATCTTTAAATCTCTCCCAGCATTCATAAAATGTTTCATGGTCTTTTTGTTAGAAATTACTAATGTGCCTTTTCAAAAAGTTAGTCCTTTGTGCGGGAAAGAATTTTTTCAAGAATTCTCTTTGCATATCATGCCATGTTCCTAGCAATCTAGGTCTCAAGGAGTTCAGCCATGTTTTGGCTTTATCCTTCAAGGAAAAAGGAAACAAGGTTAATTTAAGGACATCTTCTGATACATTTGGCACTCTAAATGTGATACTAATTTCCTCAAAATCCTTAAGGTGAAGATAAGGGTTCTCAGATTCTATTCCATGATACTTGGGCAGCAGTTGAATTACTCCTGGTTTGATTTCAAAGTGTCCTACATTTTCAGGAATAATCATGCATGAAGGTTGACTAGTCCTAGTGGGATGTAAGTATTGTCGAAGTGTCATAACTGGGGGTCTACCTTCATTACCATGGTGACTTCCTACATCATCATCAGCCATCTCACCAGATCTGAGATTTTGCGAAAAAGTTTCAATAATGTGATCTAAGGAATTGTCAAAAGGTTGTCGACTCAGACGTCCAGTGTTGTCCCTATTCCAACCTAGCATACAAAATTTTAGAGTTTATTTATTTGTTTGTTTTTTTTTTTTTTCAATGATTACCCTTGATCTTTTCTTAAAGTTCTTATCAATTTTCAATTAGCAACAAGGGTTAATGAGATATGATGATAATAAAATTCTGATTCTAAAAAAAATTAAACACAGAAAATTTAAAGCAGACAGCAGCAAGGTTGTATATTAATTTAATGGTCGTAAAAATCTCAGAATATCAATCAGACCGTTCATATGAAAGAAACTTGTGTCCTACACCAGCCGACAAAATTTGAGTCCAATCAGACGGTGCATTACTCAGATATCAGAGTTTGATGCAGACTGTCCAGGGAATAAAAAAAACAGCAATAAATTTTTTTTTTTTTTCTCAGTTTTAGTTTTACTATAATGTTCAATCTAACTGATAGGGTACTAATTAAATCTAAAACTATACTAATAACTAAGCCATTCCACGGCAACGGCGCCAAAAACTTGATGCAAAAATAAAATTGTTCTCCCAAGTGCAGGAGAATCGCACAAGTAGTAAAATCTCGGGAGTCCGAGGTCGAATCCTCAGGGAACGATCTATAGATTATTAGCGTAATTTTTAGATATAATTAGTACTTTAGTTGAATAAATATGTGGATTAAAATGATGTTTTGATTTTCAGAAATTAAATGCAGAGAATAATAAACACAATTCAATGAAATAAAAATGGTAGGGATCTGGAATCCCCCTTGATGATATTGCATCCAAGGAATAAACTCTATGGTTCTTGATTAAAGATTAAATGTAGGATAGATCTAATCATGGTATATGTTTCATGAACATATGAACTCAATTTCTAAGCATTCGCCGTGCTTTCTACGTCTACGACGAATCAAATACTAAAGCAATCCATATATCAATAATCATACTCCATTAAAGATCTATCTACGAAATAACTACGCATGGATCAAAAACATATCAATAAATAAAAATCATTAAAAGCAAAAGTTTAGAGTTTACTTCAAAGAGCAATACATCAAAAGTTCCTCCATCTCCCTCCCTAAGAAATCAGCCCTCCATAATCATAAAAGAAAACTCCCTCTTTTTTTCTTTTCTTTTTTTTTTCTATTCTTTTTGGAAACAGAGCATGCTCTGTTTCCCTTTCTTCTCTCTTTTCTTTGAATAACAGGACCCCCCCCCCTCCGTTTCACCGAATGGGAAGGAATAATAAATAGCCAACTTCCCAGCCGAGAGGGATATCAAGCTAGCCTTCGATCCACTCCTCGAACGCGATGGAGATCAACGGATGGATGCTAATCCGGAAGAAATGGATGGACGCGGACGATGCCTCGCTGATGCTGAAATCACGGGATGCCGGGATCCTCGGATGCTGGGAGAAGCTGGGATTTCGGTTGCTTAATCCGGAAGAGGTGGACTGCGACGAAGACGGAGGCTGGGTCGCGATCCTCGTGGGATGCACGCGGACGTTGGCTCATGTACGCGGAGAAGATCTGGGGATGCTTGAAGGAAACTGGGAATCGGGATGGAATCGTGCGGATGAAGCGGACGGCTGGGAGCTGATGTGGCTGGAACTCGGGAGAAGCTGGAGCGTGGAACGCGTGGGAGGATGCTTCACGGACGGCTGCACGAACGCGGGATGATTGGGTGGTCGTTCGAAGTATGCATCCCGGCTGCAGGATGTTGGGAGGTTGGGTAGCGAACGGATGAGCTTGATGCGGATCCTGGGACGCTTCACGGGAGACTCGCGCGCGGAGAAGACGGACGCGGTTGGAATCGCCACGGACGGCCGGATGTTGGTCTCGAGATGCTGAGATTTGGATGATGCCAGGGTGACGGCTGGAAGGAATGAATCATGAACTCTAGATGCCTTTGAAATGGGGAAAGAGAAGGATGAGGGACGCTGGGTGGATGCTTCGCAAGATGCTGGGGACTCGGCTGAACACGTGGACGGCTGGGAGAAGTTCAAATGGACACACGAAATGGGGAAAATGCTGCTGCTGGATATGGCTGCACCTAGCCGGCTAATGCTCCTTCTAGTGTGCAACTGGGATTGAACCATGCAGTCGGCTGATCACCTGCAGTGATTGCATCTTTTCTAGACCCAATGCGCATTTTAGCTTTGATTTATGATTACCTGCACCCCACAAAAATATAATATTAATGCAGCACTTTTATCATTATTTGTTAGCAATAATACTAATTTAAGTGATGTGTAGATCGCACTTTTGTGCTCTCATCACCACGCATTGAAGAAGTGGCGATTTCTTCCACTCATCCCATGAGCTAGCAGTGTCCGAGATCCTCTCAACATCCACGTCTTCGCCATCCTCTGCATCCAAGGGAGCAACCGACTTCTTCAACGAAATCAGTTCCCAGACTATAATCCCAACGCCCAGATTAAATCTGCTACGCGTCTCGCCCGTGTCAGTTTCTTGGCCCTTATCTTCCCACGACGTGATGAGATAACGGGGTCGACAGAGGCTATAAAAGGAGGAGATTTCTCCTCTTCGAGTAGGAAGCTGGGGGGAGCTCATAGGCCAAATCCCATGGAAACAGAGGAGGGAGAGAAGTTTGGGGCATTTCGGGAAACACTTCCCATATAAAAAAAATGAAGTGCTGAGGCAGAGGAAGTCGATCGTGATGGGAGCCCGCTGTTGTGCCACTGCTGCTGTCGCCCACGACTCCATGGAAGACTGATCTCCTCTCTAGGGCTGGATGCAGCCCTAACAAAGGGCCAAGGGTTTTATATTTTTGATTTCTATTCTTGGAGTTGTATAAACTTTATTTTGTTCTTAATGAATATTTTATTTCATCTCATATTTAATTTCTGTGATTTTAAGTATGACGTTTATACAACGGTTTTTTCATGATCACTAAGTTAATGTAAGATCATCCATGCTTAGGAAAGATGCAGTGTCCTGCCGCATTAGTTTAGGGTAGACATTTCATGCTAACTGAAGATGGATGTTCCTAAATTACTTTGGTGAAATTTTATTTGAATGCTTATAGCGATTGTAGCCAATTTGCATGTTAATCCAAGAACGAAATAAATTATAAATAACCCTTGTTCTGATGTTAGTGGTGAATTCCTTGCCCTAGGTTCCCTTAAACTGATATCCCTTTAATTGCATTTTTTTTATTAAATTGCTTAGTTTAATAGTCTTCACAAACTCATCCTTTTAAATATTTTTATTTTTAAGAAAACAATGATACCCCAATTCCTGTGGATCGATACCCGTAATCACTATCCTACTAGATACGTGCTATTGCGTGGTCTTTAAAGTTGACTATCAGAGTTAAAATGGGCCAAGCATGTTTTCAGAGGGTCATCTGTCAAAATATAGGGAAGGTTTTCTTCTACAAGATCGTTCATTTTATCTATTAGGAAGCACTCAACTTTCTTTGCGGGTTGATCAGAGGCACGAAATATATTTAACTTGACCTTCATATTCCCAAAAGATATATTCATCACCCCAGTTCTACAATTTATACTCGCATTGGCTGTAGCTAAAAAGGGACGACCTAGAATCATAAGGATCTGTTTCTTAGGATTAGGCTCATGTTCCATATCAAGGACGATAAAATCTAATGGAAAATAGAATTTGTCTACCTTGACAAGAACATCTTCAATTATCCCACATGGTGTTTTTACAGATCGATCAGCTAATTGAAGGGATACCGAGGTTGGTTTTAACTCACCTAACCCAAGTTTCTTATAAACTGAGTAAGGTAAAAGGTTGACACTTGCCCCTAGATCTAAGAGCGCTCGATCAATGAAATTATTTTCTAAGACACAGGAGATAGTGGGAGCACCAGGATCTTTGAATTTCGGAGGGGTGTTGTGTTGGGGAATAGAACTCACTTGCTCAGTTAGGAAGACCTTTTTAGGCACATGTATCCTAGATTTTCGCTTTTGGGTACAAAGGTCTTTGAGAAATTTGGCATAGGAGGGAAATTGTCTAATAGCATCAAGAAGCGGGAGGTTGATTTTGACTTGTTTGAAAACCTCCATCATCTCCTCTAGTGAAGTTCCTTTCTTGCCAAAGGGAGAGGGTGAATTAAGAGCTTCAGGAAATGGGGCCTTTGAGATGTGAGTTTTGGCAGAAGGTGGACTAGCTGAAGAAAAAGAAGAAGAAGGTTTTAGATTTTCATCTGACACATTGCTATCCTCTTCTTCACCTTTCTTATTGTTATCCTCCCCAATCTTATTGTCTACTACACGTCCACTCCTTAAGGTAGTCATGGCATTAGCTTGTTCATGGTGAACATCATTCGGGTGAGTCTCTTGAGCCATGTACTGCCCTCTCGGATTACTCACTGGTTGGCTTGGAAGCTTGCCTTCCTCTCTTTTATTTAGTGCTCTCGCTAGCTGCCCTAGCTGGGTTTCTAATTTGGCAATAGACTGGGTGTGGGAGTGCAACAATTGTGTATTGGCTTCGAGTCCTTGAAGGGCAGTCAAAACTTTTTGCTCAAAAGCCATATCTCTTTGGGGTGCTGGAGGAGGGACATGTTGAAATTGTGAATAGTGAGTAGGAGGACGGTTCGGATGAACATTCTGGAACAGTTAAACATTTTGGGAATAAGGCTGGGAGATATTGGAAGTTTGCTGCTTCCAAGAGAAATTTGGATGGTTGCGCCACCCCAGGTTGTAAGTGGTAGAATATGGATCATTACCGGGTCGGGATTGCATTTGGGTAGCATTTACTTGTTCTTGCACAAATTCAGAGAATTGTGTTGCCGAAGGGCACTCAAAAATAGTATGAGACGGACTAGAACAGAGAGCACACACTTGTGCTTGGGGAAAGTTTGGGAGCTATTCTCTAGACATTAGCTGGTCCAACTTGCGGGATAGTGCATCTACTTTGTCAGATAGACCTATGGACTGGCTAACTTCATATATGGTTCCTTTTCTTTGAGAACTCGGGGGTGCTTGACGAGCGGAGGAGGCATGGTGGAGAGAATTTTCATTGAGGTAGACTGTGCAGATGGTGCATTACTCAGATATCAGAGTTTGATGCAGACTGTGCAGGGAATAAAAAAAACAGCAATAAATTTTTTTTTTTTTCTCAGTTTTAGTTTTACTATAATGTTCAATCTAACTGATAGGGTACTAATTAAATCTAAAACTATACTAATAACTAAGCCATTCCCCGGCAACGGCGCCAAAAACTTGATGCAAAAATAAAATTGTTCTCCCAAGTGCAGGAGAATCGCACAAGTAGTAAAATCTCGGGAGTCCGAGGTCGAATCCTCAGGGAACGATCTATAGATTATTAGCGTAATTTTTAGATATAATTAGTACTTTAGTTGAATAAATATGTGGATTAAAATGATGTTTTGATTTTCAGAAATTAAATGCAGAGAATAATAAACACAATTCAATGAAATAAAAATGGTAGGGATCTGGAATCCCCCTTGATGATATTGCATCCAAGGAATAAACTCTATGGTTCTTGATTAAAGATTAAATGTAGGATAGATCTAATCATGGTATATGTTTCATGAACATATGAACTCAATTTCTAAGCATTCGCCGTGCTTTCTACGTCTACGACGAATCAAATACTAAAGCAATCCATATATCAATAATCATACTCCATTAAAGATCTATCTACGAAATAACTACGCATGGATCAAAAACATATCAATAAATAAAAATCATTAAAAGCAAAAGTTTAGAGTTTACTTCAAAGAGCAATACATCAAAAGTTCCTCCATCTCCCTCCCTAAGAAATCAGCCCTCCATAATCATAAAAGAAAACTCCCTCTTTTTTTCTTTTCTTTTTTTTTTCTATTCTTTTTGGAAACAGAGCATGCTCTGTTTCCCTTTCTTCTCTCTTTTCTTTGAATAACAGGACCCCCCCCCCTCCGTTTCACCGAATGGGAAGGAATAATAAATAGCCAACTTCCCAGCCGAGAGGGATATCAAGCTAGCCTTCGATCCACTCCTCGAACGCGATGGAGATCAACGGATGGATGCTAATCCGGAAGAAATGGATGGACGCGGACGATGCCTCGCTGATGCTGAAATCACGGGATGCCGGGATCCTCGGATGCTGGGAGAAGCTGGGATTTCGGTTGCTTAATCCGGAAGAGGTGGACTGCGACGAAGACGGAGGCTGGGTCGCGATCCTCGTGGGATGCACGCGGACGTTGGCTCATGTACGCGGAGAAGATCTGGGGATGCTTGAAGGAAACTGGGAATCGGGATGGAATCGTGCGGATGAAGCGGACGGCTGGGAGCTGATGTGGCTGGAACTCGGGAGAAGCTGGAGCGTGGAACGCGTGGGAGGATGCTTCACGGACGGCTGCACGAACGCGGGATGATTGGGTGGTCGTTCGAAGTATGCATCCCGGCTGCAGGATGTTGGGAGGTTGGGTAGCGAACGGATGAGCTTGATGCGGATCCTGGGACGCTTCACGGGAGACTCGCGCGCGGAGAAGACGGACGCGGTTGGAATCGCCACGGACGGCCGGATGTTGGTCTCGAGATGCTGAGATTTGGATGATGCCAGGGTGACGGCTGGAAGGAATGAATCATGAACTCTAGATGCCTTTGAAATGGGGAAAGAGAAGGATGAGGGACGCTGGGTGGATGCTTCGCAAGATGCTGGGGACTCGGCTGAACACGTGGACGGCTGGGAGAAGTTCAAATGGACACACGAAATGGGGAAAATGCTGCTGCTGGATATGGCTGCACCTAGCCGGCTAATGCTCCTTCTAGTGTGCAACTGGGATTGAACCATGCAGTCGGCTGATCACCTGCAGTGATTGCATCTTTTCTAGACCCAATGCGCATTTTAGCTTTGATTTATGATTACCTGCACCCCACAAAAATATAATATTAATGCAGCACTTTTATCATTATTTGTTAGCAATAATACTAATTTAAGTGATGTGTAGATCGCACTTTTGTGCTCTCATCACCACGCATTGAAGAAGTGGCGATTTCTTCCACTCATCCCATGAGCTAGCAGTGTCCGAGATCCTCTCAACATCCACGTCTTCGCCATCCTCTGCATCCAAGGGAGCAACCGACTTCTTCAACGAAATCAGTTCCCAGACTATAATCCCAACGCCCAGATTAAATCTGCTACGCGTCTCGCCCGTGTCAGTTTCTTGGCCCTTATCTTCCCACGACGTGATGAGATAACGGGGTCGACAGAGGCTATAAAAGGAGGAGATTTCTCCTCTTCGAGTAGGAAGCTGGGGGGAGCTCATAGGCCAAATCCCATGGAAACAGAGGAGGGAGAGAAGTTTGGGGCATTTCGGGAAACACTTCCCATATAAAAAAAATGAAGTGCTGAGGCAGAGGAAGTCGATCGTGATGGGAGCCCGCTGTTGTGCCACTGCTGCTGTCGCCCACGACTCCATGGAAGACTGATCTCCTCTCTAGGGCTGGATGCAGCCCTAACAAAGGGCCAAGGGTTTTATATTTTTGATTTCTATTCTTGGAGTTGTATAAACTTTATTTTGTTCTTAATGAATATTTTATTTCATCTCATATTTAATTTCTGTGATTTTAAGTATGACGTTTATACAACGGTTTTTTCATGATCACTAAGTTAATGTAAGATCATCCATGCTTAGGAAAGATGCAGTGTCCTGCCGCATTAGTTTAGGGTAGACATTTCATGCTAACTGAAGATGGATGTTCCTAAATTACTTTGGTGAAATTTTATTTGAATGCTTATAGCGATTGTAGCCAATTTGCATGTTAATCCAAGAACGAAATAAATTATAAATAACCCTTGTTCTGATGTTAGTGGTGAATTCCTTGCCCTAGGTTCCCTTAAACTGATATCCCTTTAATTGCATTTTTTTTATTAAATTGCTTAGTTTAATAGTCTTCACAAACTCATCCTTTTAAATATTTTTATTTTTAAGAAAACAATGATACCCCAATTCCTGTGGATCGATACCCGTAATCACTATCCTACTAGATACGTGCTATTGCGTGGTCTTTAAAGTTGACTATCAGAGTTAAAATGGGCCAAGCATGTTTTCAGAGGGTCATCTGTCAAAATATAGGGAAGGTTTTCTTCTACAAGATCGTTCATTTTATCTATTAGGAAGCACTCAACTTTCTTTGCGGGTTGATCAGAGGCACGAAATATATTTAACTTGACCTTCATATTCCCAAAAGATATATTCATCACCCCAGTTCTACAATTTATACTCGCATTGGCTGTAGCTAAAAAGGGACGACCTAGAATCATAAGGATCTGTTTCTTAGGATTAGGCTCATGTTCCATATCAAGGACGATAAAATCTAATGGAAAATAGAATTTGTCTACCTTGACAAGAACATCTTCAATTATCCCACATGGTGTTTTTACAGATCGATCAGCTAATTGAAGGGATACCGAGGTTGGTTTTAACTCACCTAACCCAAGTTTCTTATAAACTGAGTAAGGTAAAAGGTTGACACTTGCCCCTAGATCTAAGAGCGCTCGATCAATGAAATTATTTTCTAAGACACAGGAGATAGTGGGAGCACCAGGATCTTTGAATTTCGGAGGGGTGTTGTGTTGGGGAATAGAACTCACTTGCTCAGTTAGGAAGACCTTTTTAGGCACATGTATCCTAGATTTTCGCTTTTGGGTACAAAGGTCTTTGAGAAATTTGGCATAGGAGGAAAATTGTCTAATAGCATCAAGAAGCGGGAGGTTGATTTTGACTTGTTTGAAAACCTCCATCATCTCCTCTAGTGAAGTTCCTTTCTTGCCAAAGGGAGAGGGTGAATTAAGAGCTTCAGGAAATGGGGCCTTTGAGATGTGAGTTTTGGCAGAAGGTGGACTAGCTGAAGAAAAAGAAGAAGAAGGTTTTAGATTTTCATCTGACACATTGCTATCCTCTTCCTCACCTTTCTTATTGTTATCCTCCCCAATCTTATTGTCTACTACACGTCCACTCCTTAAGGTAGTCATGGCATTAGCTTGTTCATGGTGAACATCATTCGGGTGAGTCTCTTGAGCCATGTACTGCCCTCTCGGATTACTCACTGGTTGGCTTGGAAGCTTGCCTTCCTCTCTTTTATTTAGTGCTCTCGCTAGCTGCCCTAGCTGGGTTTCTAATTTGGCAATAGACTGGGTGTGGGAGTGCAACAATTGTGTATTGGCTTCGAGTCCTTGAAGGGCAGTCAAAACTTTTTGCTCAAAAGCCATATCTCTTTGGGGTGCTGGAGGAGGGACATGTTGAAATTGTGAATAGTGAGTAGGAGGACGGTTCGGATGAACATTCTGGAACAGTTAAACATTTTGGGAATAAGGCTGGGAGATATTGGAAGTTTGCTGCTTCCAAGAGAAATTTGGATGGTTGCGCCACCCCAGGTTGTAAGTGGTAGAATATGGATCATTACCGGGTCGGGATTGCATTTGGGTAGCATTTACTTGTTCTTGCACAAATTCAGAGAATTGTGTTGCCGAAGGGCACTCAAAAATAGTATGAGACGGACTAGAACAGAGAGCACACACTTGTGCTTGGGGAAAGTTTGGGAGCTATTCTCTAGACATTAGCTGGTCCAACTTGCGGGATAGTGCATCTACTTTGTCAGATAGACCTATGGACTGGCTAACTTCATATATGGTTCCTTTTCTTTGAGAACTCGGGGGTGCTTGACGAGCGGAGGAGGCATGGTGGAGAGAATTTTCATTGAGGTAGACTGTGCAGATGGTGCATTACTCAGATATCAGAGTTTGATGCAGACTGTGCAGGGAATAAAAAAAACAGCAATAAATTTTTTTTTTTTTCTCAGTTTTAGTTTTACTATAATGTTCAATCTAACTGATAGGGTACTAATTAAATCTAAAACTATACTAATAACTAAGCCATTCCCCGGCAACGGCGCCAAAAACTTGATGCAAAAATAAAATTGTTCTCCCAAGTGCAGGAGAATCGCACAAGTAGTAAAATCTCGGGAGTCCGAGGTCGAATCCTCAGGGAACGATCTATAGATTATTAGCGTAATTTTTAGATATAATTAGTACTTTAGTTGAATAAATATGTGGATTAAAATGATGTTTTGATTTTCAGAAATTAAATGCAGAGAATAATAAACACAATTCAATGAAATAAAAATGGTAGGGATCTGGAATCCCCCTTGATGATATTGCATCCAAGGAATAAACTCTATGGTTCTTGATTAAAGATTAAATGTAGGATAGATCTAATCATGGTATATGTTTCATGAACATATGAACTCAATTTCTAAGCATTCGCCGTGCTTTCTACGTCTACGACGAATCAAATACTAAAGCAATCCATATATCAATAATCATACTCCATTAAAGATCTATCTACGAAATAACTACGCATGGATCAAAAACATATCAATAAATAAAAATCATTAAAAGCAAAAGTTTAGAGTTTACTTCAAAGAGCAATACATCAAAAGTTCCTCCATCTCCCTCCCTAAGAAATCAGCCCTCCATAATCATAAAAGAAAACTCCCTCTTTTTTTCTTTTCTTTTTTTTTTTCTATTCTTTTTGGAAACAGAGCATGCTCTGTTTCCCTTTCTTCTCTCTTTTCTTTGAATAACAGGACCCCCCCCCTCCGTTTCACCGAATGGGAAGGAATAATAAATAGCCAACTTCCCAGCCGAGAGGGATATCAAGCTAGCCTTCGATCCACTCCTCGAACGCGATGGAGATCAACGGATGGATGCTAATCCGGAAGAAATGGATGGACGCGGACGATGCCTCGCTGATGCTGAAATCACGGGATGCCGGGATCCTCGGACGCTGGGAGAAGCTGGGATTTCGGTTGCTTAATCCGGAAGAGGTGGACTGCGACGAAGACGGAGGCTGGGTCGCGATCCTCGTGGGATGCACGCGGACGTTGGCTCATGTACGCGGAGAAGATCTGGGGATGCTTGAAGGAAACTGGGAATCGGGATGGAATCGTGCGGATGAAGCGGACGGCTGGGAGCTGATGTGGCTGGAACTCGGGAGAAGCTGGAGCGTGGAACGCGTGGGAGGATGCTTCACGGACGGCTGCACGAACGCTGGATGATTGGGTGGTCGTTCGAAGTATGCATCCCGGCTGCAGGATGTTGGGAGGTTGGGTAGCGAACGGATGAGCTTGATGCGGATCCTGGGACGCTTCACGGGAGACTCGCGCGCGGAGAAGACGGACGCGGTTGGAATCGCCACGGACGGCCGGATGTTGGTCTCGAGATGCTGAGATTTGGATGATGCCAGGGTGACGGCTGGAAGGAATGAATCATGAACTCTAGATGCCTTTGAAATGGGGAAAGAGAAGGATGAGGGACGCTGGGTGGATGCTTCGCAAGATGCTGGGGACTCGGCTGAACACGTGGACGGCTGGGAGAAGTTCAAATGGACACACGAAATGGGGAAAATGCTGCTGCTGGATATGGCTGCACCTAGCCGGCTAATGCTCCTTCTAGTGTGCAACTGGGATTGAACCATGCAGTCGGCTGATCACCTGCAGTGATTGCATCTTTTCTAGACCCAATGCGCATTTTAGCTTTGATTTATGATTACCTGCACCCCACAAAAATATAATATTAATGCAGCACTTTTATCATTATTTGTTAGCAATAATACTAATTTAAGTGATGTGTAGATCGCACTTTTGTGCTCTCATCACCACGCATTGAAGAAGTGGCGATTTCTTCCACTCATCCCATGAGCTAGCAGTGTCCGAGATCCTCTCAACATCCACGTCTTCGCCATCCTCTGCATCCAAGGGAGCAACCGACTTCTTCAACGAAATCAGTTCCCAGACTATAATCCCAACGCCCAGATTAAATCTGCTACGCGTCTCGCCCGTGTCAGTTTCTTGGCCCTTATCTTCCCACGACGTGATGAGATAACGGGGTCGACAGAGGCTATAAAAGGAGGAGATTTCTCCTCTTCGAGTAGGAAGCTGGGGGGAGCTCATAGGCCAAATCCCATGGAAACAGAGGAGGGAGAGAAGTTTGGGGCATTTCGGGAAACACTTCCCATATAAAAAAAAATGAAGTGCTGAGGCAGAGGAAGTCGATCGTGATGGGAGCCCGCTGTTGTGCCACTGCTGCTGTCGCCCACGACTCCATGGAAGACTGATCTCCTCTCTAGGGCTGGATGCAGCCCTAACAAAGGGCCAAGGGTTTTATATTTTTGATTTCTATTCTTGGAGTTGTATAAACTTTATTTTGTTCTTAATGAATATTTTATTTCATCTCATATTTAATTTCTGTGATTTTAAGTATGACGTTTATACAACGGTTTTTTCATGATCACTAAGTTAATGTAAGATCATCCATGCTTAGGAAAGATGCAGTGTCCTGCCGCATTAGTTTAGGGTAGACATTTCATGCTAACTGAAGATGGATGTTCCTAAATTACTTTGGTGAAATTTTATTTGAATGCTTATAGCGATTGTAGCCAATTTGCATGTTAATCCAAGAACGAAATAAATTATAAATAACCCTTGTTCTGATGTTAGTGGTGAATTCCTTGCCCTAGGTTCCCTTAAACTGATATCCCTTTAATTGCATTTTTTTTATTAAATTGCTTAGTTTAATAGTCTTCACAAACTCATCCTTTTAAATATTTTTATTTTTAAGAAAACAATTATACCCCAATTCCTGTGGATCGATACCCGTAATCACTATCCTACTAGATACGTGCTATTGCGTGGTCTTTAAAGTTGACTATCAGAGTTAAAATGGGCCAAGCATGTTTTCAGAGGGTCATCTGTCAAAATATAGGGAAGGTTTTCTTCTACAAGATCGTTCATTTTATCTATTAGGAAGCACTCAACTTTCTTTGCGGGTTGATCAGAGGCACGAAATATATTTAACTTGACCTTCATATTCCCAAAAGATATATTCATCACCCCAGTTCTACAATTTATACTCGCATTGGCTGTAGCTAAAAAGGGACGACCTAGAATCATAAGGATCTGTTTCTTAGGATTAGGCTCATGTTCCATATCAAGGACGATAAAATCTACTGGAAAATAGAATTTGTCTACCTTGACAAGAACATCTTCAATTATCCCACGTGGTGTTTTTACAGATCGATCAGCTAATTGAAGGGATACCGAGGTTGGTTTTAACTCACCTAACCCAAGTTTCTTATAAACTGAGTAAGGTAAAAGGTTGACACTTGCCCCTAGATCTAAGAGCGCTCGATCAATGAAATTATTTTCTAAGACACAGGAGATAGTGGGAGCACCAGGATCTTTGAATTTCGGAGGGGTGTTGTGTTGGGGAATAGAACTCACTTGCTCAGTTAGGAAGACCTTTTTAGGCACATGTATCCTAGATTTTCGCTTTTGGGTACAAAGGTCTTTGAGAAATTTGGCATAGGAGGGAAATTGTCTAATAGCATCAAGAAGCGGGAGGTTGATTTTGACTTGTTTGAAAACCTCCATCATCTCCTCTAGTGAAGTTCCTTTCTTGCCAAAGGGAGAGGGTGAATTAAGAGCTTCAGGAAATGGGGCCTTTGAGATGTGAGTTTTGGCAGAAGGTGGACTAGCTGAAGAAAAAGAAGAAGAAGGTTTTAGATTTTCATCTGACACATTGCTATCCTCTTCTTCACCTTTCTTATTGTTATCCTCCCCAATCTTATTGTCTACTACACGTCCACTCCTTAAGGTAGTCATGGCATTAGCTTGTTCATGGTGAACATCATTCGGGTGAGTCTCTTGAGCCATGTACTGCCCTCTCGGATTACTCACTGGTTGGCTTGGAAGCTTGCCTTCCTCTCTTTTATTTAGTGCTCTCGCTAGCTGCCCTAGCTGGGTTTCTAATTTGGCAATAGACTGGGTGTGGGAGTGCAACAATTGTGTATTGGCTTCGAGTCCTTGAAGGGCAGTCAAAACTTTTTGCTCAAAAGCCATATCTCTTTGGGGTGCTGGAGGAGGGACATGTTGAAATTGTGAATAGTGAGTAGGAGGACGGTTCGGATGAACATTCTGGAACAGTTAAACATTTTGGGAATAAGGCTGGGAGATATTGGAAGTTTGCTGCTTCCAAGAGAAATTTGGATGGTTGCGCCACCCCAGGTTGTAAGTGGTAGAATATGGATCATTACCGGGTCGGGATTGCATTTGGGTAGCATTTACTTGTTCTTGCACAAATTCAGAGAATTGTGTTGCCGAAGGGCACTCAAAAATAGTATGAGACGGACTAGAACAGAGAGCACACACTTGTGCTTGGGGAAAGTTTGGGAGCTATTCTCTAGACATTAGCTGGTCCAACTTGCGGGATAGTGCATCTACTTTGTCAGATAGACCTATGGACTGGCTAACTTCATATATGGTTCCTTTTCTTTGAGAACTCGGGGGTGCTTGACGAGCGGAGGAGGCATGGTGGAGAGAATTTTCATTGAGGTAGACTGTGCAGACGGTGCATTACTCAGATATCAGAGTTTGATGCAGACTGTGCAGGGAATAAAAAAAACAGCAATAAATTTTTTTTTTTCTCAGTTTTAGTTTTACTATAATGTTCAATCTAACTGATAGGGTACTAATTAAATCTAAAACTATACTAATAACTAAGCCATTCCCCGGCAACGGCGCCAAAAACTTGATGCAAAAATAAAATTATTCTCCCAAGTGCAGGAGAATCGCACAAGTAGTAAAATCTCGGGAGTCCGAGGTCGAATCCTCAGGGAACGATCTATAGATTATTAGCGTAATTTTTAGATATAATTAGTACTTTAGTTGAATAAATATGTGGATTAAAATGATGTTTTGATTTTCAGAAATTAAATGCAGAGAATAATAAACACAATTCAATGAAATAAAAATGGTAGGGATCTGGAATCCCCCTTGATGATATTGCATCCAAGGAATAAACTCTATGGTTCTTGATTAAAGATTAAATGTAGGATAGATCTAATCATGGTATATGTTTCATGAACATATGAACTCAATTTCTAAGCATTCGCCGTGCTTTCTACGTCTACGACGAATCAAATACTAAAGCAATCCATATATCAATAATCATACTCCATTAAAGATCTATCTACGAAATAACTACGCATGGATCAAAAACATATCAATAAATAAAAATCATTAAAAGCAAAAGTTTAGAGTTTACTTCAAAGAGCAATACATCAAAAGTTCCTCCATCTCCCTCCCTAAGAAATCAGCCCTCCATAATCATAAAAGAAAACTCCCTCTTTTTTTCTTTTCTTTTTTTTTTCTATTCTTTTTGGAAACAGAGCATGCTCTGTTTCCCTTTCTTCTCTCTTTTCTTTGAATAACAGGACCCCCCCCTCCGTTTCACCGAATGGGAAGGAATAATAAATAGCCAACTTCCCAGCCGAGAGGGATATCAAGCTAGCCTTCGATCCACTCCTCGAACGCGATGGAGATCAATGGATGGATGCTAATCCGGAAGAAATGGATGGACGCGGACGATGCCTCGCTGATGCTGAAATCACGGGATGCCGGGATCCTCGGACGCTGGGAGAAGCTGGGATTTCGGTTGCTTAATCCGGAAGAGGTGGACTGCGACGAAGACGGAGGCTGGGTCGCGATCCTCGTGGGATGCACACGGACGTTGGCTCATGTACGCGGAGAAGATCTGGGGATGCTTGAAGGAAACTGGGAATCGGGATGGAATCGTGCGGATGAAGCGGACGGCTGGGAGCTGATGTGGCTGGAACTCGGGAGAAGCTGGAGCGTGGAACGCGTGGGAGGATGCTTCACGGACGGCTGCACGAACGCGGGATGATTGGGTGGTCGTTCGAAGTATGCATCCCGGCTGCAGGATGTTGGGAGGTTGGGTAGCGAACGGATGAGCTTGATGCGGATCCTGGGACGCTTCACGGGAGACTCGCGCGCGGAGAAGACGGACGCGGTTGGAATCGCCACGGACGGCCGGATGTTGGTCTCGAGATGCTGAGATTTGGATGATGCCAGGGTGACGGCTGGAAGGAATGAATCATGAACTCTAGATGCCTTTGAAATGGGGAAAGAGAAGGATGAGGGACGCTGGGTGGATGCTTCGCAAGATGCTGGGGACTCGGCTGAACACGTGGACGGCTGGGAGAAGTTCAAATGGACACACGAAATGGGGAAAATGCTGCTGCTGGATATGGCTGCACCTAGCCGGCTAATGCTCCTTCTAGTGTGCAACTGGGATTGAACCATGCAGTCGGCTGATCACCTGCAGTGATTGCATCTTTTCTAGACCCAATGCGCATTTTAGCTTTGATTTATGATTACCTGCACCCCACAAAAATATAATATTAATGCAGCACTTTTATCATTATTTGTTAGCAATAATACTAATTTAAGTGATGTGTAGATCGCACTTTTGTGCTCTCATCACCACGCATTGAAGAAGTGGCGATTTCTTCCACTCATCCCATGAGCTAGCAGTGTCCGAGATCCTCTCAACATCCACGTCTTCGCCATCCTCTGCATCCAAGGGAGCAACCGACTTCTTCAACGAAATCAGTTCCCAGACTATAATCCCAACGCCCAGATTAAATCTGCTACGCGTCTCGCCCGTGTCAGTTTCTTGGCCCTTATCTTCCCACGACGTGATGAGATAACGGGGTCGACAGAGGCTATAAAAGGAGGAGATTTCTCCTCTTCGAGTAGGAAGCTGGGGGGAGCTCATAGGCCAAATCCCATGGAAACAGAGGAGGGAGAGAAGTTTGGGGCATTTCGGGAAACACTTCCCATATAAAAAAAAATGAAGTGCTGAGGCAGAGGAAGTCGATCGTGATGGGAGCCCGCTGTTGTGCCACTGCTGCTGTCGCCCACGACTCCATGGAAGACTGATCTCCTCTCTAGGCTGGATGCAGCCCTAACAAAGGGCCAAGGGTTTTATATTTTTGATTTCTATTCTTGGAGTTGTATAAACTTTATTTTGTTCTTAATGAATATTTTATTTCATCTCATATTTAATTTCTGTGATTTTAAGTATGACGTTTATACAACGGTTTTTTCATGATCACTAAGTTAATGTAAGATCATCCATGCTTAGGAAAGATGCAGTGTCCTGCCGCATTAGTTTAGGGTAGACATTTCATGCTAACTGAAGATGGATGTTCCTAAAGTACTTTGGTGAAATTTTATTTGAATGCTTATAGCGATTGTAGCCAATTTGCATGTTAATCCAAGAACGAAATAAATTATAAATAACCCTTGTTCTGATGTTAGTGGTGAATTCCTTGCCCTAGGTTCCCTTAAACTGATATCCCTTTAATTGCATTTTTTTTATTAAATTGCTTAGTTTAATAGTCTTCACAAACTCATCCTTTTAAATATTTTTATTTTTAAGAAAACAATTATACCCCAATTCCTGTGGATCGATACCCGTAATCACTATCCTACTAGATACGTGCTATTGCGTGGTCTTTAAAGTTGACTATCAGAGTTAAAATGGGCCAAGCATGTTTTCAGAGGGTCATCTGTCAAAATATAGGGAAGGTTTTCTTCTACAAGATCGTTCATTTTATCTATTAGGAAGCACTCAACTTTCTTTGCGGGTTGATCAGAGGCACGAAATATATTTAACTTGACCTTCATATTCCCAAAAGATATATTCATCACCCCAGTTCTACAATTTATACTCGCATTGGCTGTAGCTAAAAAGGGACGACCTAGAATCATAAGGATCTGTTTCTTAGGATTAGGCTCATGTTCCATATCAAGGACGATAAAATCTACTGGAAAATAGAATTTGTCTACCTTGACAAGAACATCTTCAATTATCCCACGTGGTGTTTTTACAGATCGATCAGCTAATTGAAGGGATACCGAGGTTGGTTTTAACTCACCTAACCCAAGTTTCTTATAAACTGAGTAAGGTAAAAGGTTGACACTTGCCCCTAGATCTAAGAGCGCTCGATCAATGAAATTATTTTCTAAGACACAGGAGATAGTGGGAGCACCAGGATCTTTGAATTTCGGAGGGGTGTTGTGTTGGGGAATAGAACTCACTTGCTCAGTTAGGAAGACCTTTTTAGGCACATGTATCCTAGATTTTCGCTTTTGGGTACAAAGGTCTTTGAGAAATTTGGCATAGGAGGGAAATTGTCTAATAGCATCAAGAAGCGGGAGGTTGATTTTGACTTGTTTGAAAACCTCCATCATCTCCTCTAGTGAAGTTCCTTTCTTGCCAAAGGGAGAGGGTGAATTAAGAGCTTCAGGAAATGGGGCCTTTGAGATGTGAGTTTTGGCAGAAGGTGGACTAGCTGAAGAAAAAGAAGAAGAAGGTTTTAGATTTTCATCTGACACATTGCTATCCTCTTCTTCACCTTTCTTATTGTTATCCTCCCCAATCTTATTGTCTACTACACGTCCACTCCTTAAGGTAGTCATGGCATTAGCTTGTTCATGGTGAACATCATTCGGGTGAGTCTCTTGAGCCATGTACTGCCCTCTCGGATTACTCACTGGTTGGCTTGGAAGCTTGCCTTCCTCTCTTTTATTTAGTGCTCTCGCTAGCTGCCCTAGCTGGGTTTCTAATTTGGCAATAGACTGGGTGTGGGAGTGCAACAATTGTGTATTGGCTTCGAGTCCTTGAAGGGCAGTCAAAACTTTTTGCTCAAAAGCCATATCTCTTTGGGGTGCTGGAGGAGGGACATGTTGAAATTGTGAATAGTGAGTAGGAGGACGGTTCGGATGAACATTCTGGAACAGTTAAACATTTTGGGAATAAGGCTGGGAGATATTGGAAGTTTGCTGCTTCCAAGAGAAATTTGGATGGTTGCGCCACCCCAGGTTGTAAGTGGTAGAATATGGATCATTACCGGGTCGGGATTGCATTTGGGTAGCATTTACTTGTTCTTGCACAAATTCAGAGAATTGTGTTGCCGAAGGGCACTCAAAAATAGTATGAGACGGACTAGAACAGAGAGCACACACTTGTGCTTGGGGAAAGTTTGGGAGCTATTCTCTAGACATTAGCTGGTCCAACTTGCGGGATAGTGCATCTACTTTGTCAGATAGACCTATGGACTGGCTAACTTCATATATGGTTCCTTTTCTTTGAGAACTCGGGGGTGCTTGACGAGCGGAGGAGGCATGGTGGAGAGAATTTTCATTGAGGTAGACTGTGCAGACGGTGCATTACTCAGATATCAGAGTTTGATGCAGACTGTGCAGGGAATAAAAAAAACAGCAATAAATTTTTTTTTTTCCTCAGTTTTAGTTTTACTATAATGTTCAATCTAACTGATAGGGTACTAATTAAATCTAAAACTATACTAATAACTAAGCCATTCCCCGGCAACGGCGCCAAAAACTTGATGCAAAAATAAAATTGTTCTCCCAAGTGCAGGAGAATCGCACAAGTAGTAAAATCTCGGGAGTCCGAGGTCGAATCCTCAGGGAACGATCTATAGATTATTAGCGTAATTTTTAGATATAATTAGTACTTTAGTTGAATAAATATGTGGATTAAAATGATGTTTTGATTTTCAGAAATTAAATGCAGAGAATAATAAACACAATTCAATGAAATAAAAATGGTAGGGATCTGGAATCCCCCTTGATGATATTGCATCCAAGGAATAAACTCTATGGTTCTTGATTAAAGATTAAATGTAGGATAGATCTAATCATGGTATATGTTTCATGAACATATGAACTCAATTTCTAAGCATTCGCCGTGCTTTCTACGTCTACGACGAATCAAATACTAAAGCAATCCATATATCAATAATCATACTCCATTAAAGATCTATCTACGAAATAACTACGCATGGATCAAAAACATATCAATAAATAAAAATCATTAAAAGCAAAAGTTTAGAGTTTACTTCAAAGAGCAATACATCAAAAGTTCCTCCATCTCCCTCCCTAAGAAATCAGCCCTCCATAATCATAAAAGAAAACTCCCTCTTTTTTTCTTTTCTTTTTTTTTTCTATTCTTTTTGGAAACAGAGCATGCTCTGTTTCCCTTTCTTCTCTCTTTTCTTTGAATAACAGGACCCCCCCCCCCTCCGTTTCACCGAATGGGAAGGAATAATAAATAGCCAACTTCCCAGCCGAGAGGGATATCAAGCTAGCCTTCGATCCACTCCTCGAACGTGATGGAGATCAACGGATGGATGCTAATCCGGAAGAAATGGATGGACGTGGACGATGCCTCGCTGATGCTGAAATCACGGGATGCCGGGATCCTCGGACGCTGGGAGAAGCTGGGATTTCGGTTGCTTAATCCGGAAGAGGTGGACTGCGACGAAGACGGAGGCTGGGTCGCGATCCTCGTGGGATGCACGCGGACGTTGGCTCATGTACGCGGAGAAGATCTGGGGATGCTTGAAGGAAACTGGGAATCGGGATGGAATCGTGCGGATGAAGCGGACGGCTGGGAGCTGATGTGGCTGGAACTCGGGAGAAGCTGGAGCGTGGAACGCGTGGGAGGATGCTTCACGGACGGCTGCACGAACGCGGGATGATTGGGTGGTCGTTCGAAGTATGCATCCCGGCTGCAGGATGTTGGGAGGTTGGGTAGCGAACGGATGAGCTTGATGCGGATCCTGGGACGCTTCACGGGAGACTCGCGCGCGGAGAAGACGGACGCGGTTGGAATCGCCACGGACGGCCGGATGTTGGTCTCGAGATGCTGAGATTTGGATGATGCCAGGGTGACGGCTGGAAGGAATGAATCATGAACTCTAGATGCCTTTGAAATGGGGAAAGAGAAGGATGAGGGACGCTGGGTGGATGCTTCGCAAGATGCTGGGGACTCGGCTGAACACGTGGACGGCTGGGAGAAGTTCAAATGGACACACGAAATGGGGAAAATGCTGCTGCTGGATATGGCTGCACCTAGCCGGCTAATGCTCCTTCTAGTGTGCAACTGGGATTGAACCATGCAGTCGGCTGATCACCTGCAGTGATTGCATCTTTTCTAGACCCAATGCGCATTTTAGCTTTGATTTATGATTACCTGCACCCCACAAAAATATAATATTAATGCAGCACTTTTATCATTATTTGTTAGCAATAATACTAATTTAAGTGATGTGTAGATCGCACTTTTGTGCTCTCATCACCACGCATTGAAGAAGTGGCGATTTCTTCCACTCATCCCATGAGCTAGCAGTGTCCGAGATCCTCTCAACATCCACGTCTTCGCCATCCTCTGCATCCAAGGGAGCAACCGACTTCTTCAACGAAATCAGTTCCCAGACTATAATCCCAACGCCCAGATTAAATCTGCTACGCGTCTCGCCCGTGTCAGTTTCTTGGCCCTTATCTTCCCACGACGTGATGAGATAACGGGGTCGACAGAGGCTATAAAAGGAGGAGATTTCTCCTCTTCGAGTAGGAAGCTGGGGGGAGCTCATAGGCCAAATCCCATGGAAACAGAGGAGGGAGAGAAGTTTGGGGCATTTCGGGAAACACTTCCCATATAAAAAAAAATGAAGTGCTGAGGCAGAGGAAGTCGATCGTGATGGGAGCCCGCTGTTGTGCCACTGCTGCTGTCGCCCACGACTCCATGGAAGGCTGATCTCCTCTCTAGGGCTAGATGCAGCCCTAACAAAGGGCCAAGGGTTTTATATTTTTGATTTCTATTCTTGGAGTTGTATAAACTTTATTTTGTTCTTAATGAATATTTTATTTCATCTCATATTTAATTTCTGTGATTTTAAGTATGACGTTTATACAACGGTTTTTTCATGATCACTAAGTTAATGTAAGATCATCCATGCTTAGGAAAGATGCAGTGTCCTGCCGCATTAGTTTAGGGTAGACATTTCATGCTAACTGAAGATGGATGTTCCTAAATTACTTTGGTGAAATTTTATTTGAATGCTTATAGCGATTGTAGCCAATTTGCATGTTAATCCAAGAACGAAATAAATTATAAATAACCCTTGTTCTGATGTTAGTGGTGAATTCCTTGCCCTAGGTTCCCTTAAACTGATATCCCTTTAATTGCATTTTTTTTATTAAATTGCTTAGTTTAATAGTCTTCACAAACTCATCCTTTTAAATATTTTTATTTTTAAGAAAACAATTATACCCCAATTCCTGTGGATCGATACCCGTAATCACTATCCTACTAGATACGTGCTATTGCGTGGTCTTTAAAGTTGACTATCAGAGTTAAAATGGGCCAAGCATGTTTTCAGAGGGTCATCTGTCAAAATATAGGGAAGGTTTTCTTCTACAAGATCGTTCATTTTATCTATTAGGAAGCACTCAACTTTCTTTGCGGGTTGATCAGAGGCACGAAATATATTTAACTTGACCTTCATATTCCCAAAAGATATATTCATCACCCCAGTTCTACAATTTATACTCGCATTGGCTGTAGCTAAAAAGGGACGACCTAGAATCATAAGGATCTGTTTCTTAGGATTAGGCTCATGTTCCATATCAAGGACGATAAAATCTACTGGAAAATAGAATTTGTCTACCTTGACAAGAACATCTTCAATTATCCCACGTGGTGTTTTTACAGATCGATCAGCTAATTGAAGGGATACCGAGGTTGGTTTTAACTCACCTAACCCAAGTTTCTTATAAACTGAGTAAGGTAAAAGGTTGACACTTGCCCCTAGATCTAAGAGCGCTCGATCAATGAAATTATTTTCTAAGACACAGGAGATAGTGGGAGCACCAGGATCTTTGAATTTCGGAGGGGTGTTGTGTTGGGGAATAGAACTCACTTGCTCAGTTAGGAAGACCTTTTTAGGCACATGTATCCTAGATTTTCGCTTTTGGGTACAAAGGTCTTTGAGAAATTTGGCATAGGAGGGAAATTGTCTAATAGCATCAAGAAGCGGGAGGTTGATTTTGACTTGTTTGAAAACCTCCATCATCTCCTCTAGTGAAGTTCCTTTCTTGCCAAAGGGAGAGGGTGAATTAAGAGCTTCAGGAAATGGGGCCTTTGAGATGTGAGTTTTGGCAGAAGGTGGACTAGCTGAAGAAAAAGAAGAAGAAGGTTTTAGATTTTCATCTGACACATTGCTATCCTCTTCTTCACCTTTCTTATTGTTATCCTCCCCAATCTTATTGTCTACTACACGTCCACTCCTTAAGGTAGTCATGGCATTAGCTTGTTCATGGTGAACATCATTCGGGTGAGTCTCTTGAGCCATGTACTGCCCTCTCGGATTACTCACTGGTTGGCTTGGAAGCTTGCCTTCCTCTCTTTTATTTAGTGCTCTCGCTAGCTGCCCTAGCTGGGTTTCTAATTTGGCAATAGACTGGGTGTGGGAGTGCAACAATTGTGTATTGGCTTCGAGTCCTTGAAGGGCAGTCAAAATTTTTTGCTCAAAAGCCATATCTCTTTGGGGTGCTGGAGGAGGGACATGTTGAAATTGTGAATAGTGAGTAGGAGGACGGTTCGGATGAACATTCTGGAACAGTTAAACATTTTGGGAATAAGGCTGGGAGATATTGGAAGTTTGCTGCTTCCAAGAGAAATTTGGATGGTTGCGCCACCCCAGGTTGTAAGTGGTAGAATATGGATCATTACCGGGTCGGGATTGCATTTGGGTAGCATTTACTTGTTCTTGCACAAATTCAGAGAATTGTGTTGCCGAAGGGCACTAAAAAATAGTATGAGACGGACTAGAACAGAGAGCACACACTTGTGCTTGGGGAAAGTTTGGGAGCTATTCTCTAGACATTAGCTGGTCCAACTTGCGGGATAGTGCATCTACTTTGTCAGATAGACCTATGGACTGGCTAACTTCATATATGGTTCCTTTTCTTTGAGAACTCGGGGGTGCTTGACGAGCGGAGGAGGCATGGTGGAGAGAATTTTCATTGAGGTTTTCAAACAACTGCCATGCCTCATGCTCACTCTTAAGCATGAAAGTTCCCCCGCAAGAAGCATCAACCATCTGACGGTTTCGTTCAGACAACCCGTCATAGAAACATTGCACTAATTGCCATTTGGGTATTTGATGATGCGGGCATTTTCGGAGTAAGTCTCTAAATTTTTTCCAAGTTTCATGAAATTCTTCACCATCAGATTGGAAGAAGCTCATGATAGCACGCCTAAATTGGTTTGTTCTTCCTATGGAAAAATATTTCTTTAGAAATTCATGTTGCATTTGAGCCCAAGAGAGAATAGAATTGGCTTCTAATGAATGGAGCCATTGTTTAGCTCTATCCTTAAGGGAAAAAGGAAACAGCCTAAGTTTCAAAGCATCATCAGTGAAGTTCTGAATTTTGACAGTAGTGCAGATCTCAAGGAACTCATCTAAATGTTTGTATGGGTCTTCATTGTTGAGTCCATAAAAAGAGGGAAGCATTTGGATGACACTAGACTTAATCATAAAGTGTACAGCAGCAGTGGTATCAGGTAGTCGAATACAAGATGGAGAGGTATAAATGGAAGGAGTAAAGTACTCCTTCAACAGCTTGGGGTGTTCTTCAGCCATCTCTACAAGTGGAGCAGATCCTATAGTTCTATAGGTGCGGATTTCAGCTCGAAGGGCCCTAATAGAACGCTCTATCTCAGAATCAAAAGGTACTAATTCAGGAGATCTGGAACGACACCCTAGCATGTACTAAAACTCTTCTGATCAGTCAAGTGCAGTCAAGCATGCATTAAAAGAAACACTTCAAATCCTTATGTTTGCCCTAAAATCACTAGACAACTCCTAACTGGTTTGAAAAGGGCACCTAAGCCTCCAATCCGGTCTAATGAACTGAGTTGACCAGGTAAGCTCCTAGGTAAGTGGGGGGGTCACGATGCGTTGCAAAGGTCCCACTTAAAAACCACTTGCCTCGAACAGATGAACTGTCTCCCTTGGGACAAAGCTTGCCTAGATATCAACTGAGCCACAGAGCGAAATTGGTGCAACTTTCGGTGATCTTCGTCCTATTGAGCTCGAATGTCCCTAGGGGCCAACGTCTAATTGATTTTAATTAACGTGATAGCTATGTGAGAATTGATTCACCTAATTTGGGCAAAAATCTGGTGATGAAATCCAGTTCTTATCTTGTTGGGGTGATTGCCCTTACTATGTGCGGATTAATTGGTGTATGTATATCAAACATGCATTCACACTTTTACTGAAATTAAAATCAAACAATCACCACAAAATTTCAAACAAACTGGGAATCAATTTGAATAAGAAAGGTTTAGATGTTACCAAAGGAAATTTTTCCAGCAATTTTTTTTTAAAAGCAAACCTCTACAGCATTCCTTTTCAGCAGTTCCCTTTTTGATCGTCCCAGACTTCTTCTTCGATTCCTGATCAAAAAAATCAAAAATTAGTAAGAGAGAGAAAGGACATAAAAAAATAAAAAAAATATAAAATATTTTTATTTTATTTTATATATATATTATATATTTTGAAGTTTTTTTTTTATGAAAAGAAAAACAACTATGCTAGCAATCCCCGGCAACGGCACCAAAAATTGATAGTCAACTTTAAAGACTACGCAATAGCACGTATCTGGTAGGATAGTGATTACGGGTATCGATCCACAGGGGTTGGGGTACAGTTATTTTTTTAAAAATAATATTTAAAAAGGAAAATTTGTAAAGAAAATTAAACTAAGAAATTTAATGAAAATGCAATTAAAATGATATCAGTTTGAGGGAACCTAGGGCAAGAAATTCATCACTAACATCGGAATAAGGGTTATTTGTATTTTAATTTATTCTTGGATTAACATGCAAATTGGCTACAAGCCTAATAAGCATTTAAATAGAAATTCACAAAAGTAATTTGGGAATAATCCATCTTCAGTTGGCATGAAATATCTACCCTAAACTAATGTGGCAGGACACCGCATCTTCCAAAGCATGGACTATCTTATATTTACTTAGTGATCATGAAGAACAGTTGTATAAACGTCATACTTAAAATCACAGAAATTAAATATGAGATGAAATAAAATATTCATTAGGAGCAAAATAAAGTTTATACAACTCCAAGAATAAAAATAAAACAAATACAAAACCCTTGGCCCTTTGTTAGGGCCACATCCGGCCCTAGAGAAGAGCTTAGGCTTCCATGCAGTGGTAGACGGCAGCAGCAGCACAGCAGCGGGCTCCCATCATGGCTACCTCCATCTCTTCGACGTCTCCTTCCGGTGTAGCTTCTACTGAAAACGGCTCCCTCTCAGCTCTTCTGGGAAATCATTCCCAGAATACCCAAAAATAATCTCTCTCTTGACTTCATGGGATTCGGCTTGCTCCAAGCTTGATGGGGGAAGAAGAATGGAACGGAGGAGAGAATGGCTTCTCCCCTTCACAACTTGACTCCTTTTATAGGCTACCCCCCTTCTGTTTCGCTTCACGTGAGAGTGGAATGATAAGGACGCGGAAGGCATGCTGCTGGATGGAGTTGATCCGGACATGTGGAGGATGCAGAAGAAGGTGATGATCCGTGATCCATGAAGCTCGGGAGAATCTCGGATGGAATGCTATTTGGATAAGGATTTGGAGTTTATCCCGTGTCAATGGACTCAATCCGGAAGAAAGGAAGCTTGGGAACGGTGGATCTGTGGACGTGAAATGATCCGGAAGTTGGGAAAGATGCGAACTAGATGCAGAGGATGAACTTGGATGTTGGGATCTCGGCTGGGAGGAGCTGGGATCAAGCCGGAAGAGGAGACGAATCCATGAGCCGGGAGGTAAGATCGGATCCTGAGTTCGGTAGAGGGATACGGCTGAGAACAGAGGATATTTGGATGCAGAAGGACGTGTGATCCGGAGGGAGTTTGAGACTTGATTCCGAAACAGAGAAAGATGAAGTTTATCCGGACGCTGGGAAGCTTGGATTTGCATCTATCTTGGCTTAGATCTAGCGGAGCAGGGGATGCGACGTGGGTGATGGAGTCAACCCGAACGGCTGGAATGCTGCGGACGTGGATGAAGATTTTCACGGTGGAAGCTGGGAGTCCGGAAGAAGATCTTGGACGTTGGGAGATTAAGTCGGATGGGTGACGATTGGCTTGGACGCTGGGATGATTCGGATGAAGATAAAACGAGCTGGGAACAGGGGATAGCGAGGACGGGGATGATGATTGATGCCCACGGCTAAAGATGCGGGATGATGCAGTGGGGATAATGTTCACGAACGGAAGGAGATGGGATTCCAGAAGAAGCTGGGAAGTTTGAGAATTCGTAGATGAATCTATTGGATGCAGGGAATCACAGAGAAGATGGGCACAGGCGCGAGGGGGAAGCTAAGAAGATCTCGGCTGGGAGTTTGGTTGGATTTGTAAGAGAAAATGAACTGGGAGTGTGAAGTTGGGAGGAAGATGGATTGAGCCAGGGGGACGACGTGCATGATGCTGGTGTTCGGAGGAAGAAAGAAAATATGGGAAGTTTAGATTTGGCTGGGAGGAATCGGATGCGAAAGGTGATAAGGATGCTGGGACATGATCCACGGATGGCCGAACGTGGGATGCTTGGATTGGTTTGAGTCAATCTGGCATACCGGCTGGGAGTGGTTCCGAAACAGGGGATTCCATGGAGCTCGGGATGCACTTGGGATGTTGATCCACTCCGTGGTGACGTGGAGATACAGATGCTGAGAAGAGAATGGAATGAAGGATGGGAGCTGGGATGAAGACGGAATGAAGAAGCTTTGTGTTGCTGGAATTTGGACCTGGGGGCGACCGCTGGGCCAGGAAGGGGGAGCTTCGGTGAGAATCGGCGGTGATCGGTGGCGGTCTGTCGGCGCGGGGCGTCCTCCGGGAGACCTGCAAGAAGCCGGTGGCCGGGGTTTCCGGCGCCGGCCCTCCGATGCTTAAGTCAGAGGAGGCAAGTGTAAGAATGGAGACAGTAGTAGAAAATTAGAGTTTCCAGCTTCCAGCCCCCCTTAAAATGGAGGAGTTCCCTTTTTATAGAGGGAGCTGGGTTACCTGTGATGTGACGGGGCAAACGGCCTGTCGTACAATCTGGCATGGAGTGGAAATAAATGCCCGATCGTGTGAGTCAACACTGTTACTGTTGGAGATTAGGTCGAAGCCCTTAAGTCATCGTTGAATCATTCCATCATCCGTAGCCAAGTGGGTTTGCCGTAAGGGGTTCGATGTCCGTAGACGACAGGAACCATACGCTTTAATTGTTGAGTGAACCGGAGATCAGGAGAGGTCATACGCTTTGATGGTTGAGTGAACCGGAGATCATCATGAGCCATGCTCATTTAATGGTTGAGTGCGCCGGAGGCCTGCAGAGGCCATGCGCATTAATGGTTTGACGACAGTAACAGGATACGGTGAGGTTGAGTATCTGGAGTTAGGCTCCTTTACGGGGTTAGGCCGGGGTCGAATATTTGGACAAGGCATTTCGGAGTTCGGCCCCTGGTCCGGTGCCGAACCGAGCCAGTTGCCAAGTTGGGTGCCTTTGGTCCGAGCGTCGTTAGGTCGGCGCCTTCTGGTCGGAGTGTCATCAGGTCGGCGCTTTCTGGTCGGCGCTTCCTGGTCGGCGCCCCTTGGTCGGGCGCTTCCTGGTTGGCGCCTCCTGGTCGGGTGCTTCCAGGTCGGCGCCTCTTGGTCGGCGCCCTCTGCTCCAGGATGCCTTATGTTTTTCCCCCAACACTACCCCCCGACTTCCGAGCTCGAGCTGATTGCAAGCTCGAGCGCGGGAAGTAGTTTTAGTTGGGTTAATTCGGGTTAGGGAAATTTTGAATTATCGCGCGCTTCGAGGCGCTTTTAATGGGCGGCGTCTCCTCTTTCCCGAAACGTTTCATCATTAGGGTACCTTTTCGTTTTTCGAAGCGTCGTCGCGTCGTGGGCTCATGATGGGGCCACACGATCCGACGGGGCGCTTCTGTGTTTGAAGCGTTAGCTTGAATTAAATGCGGCGCTTTGACTCTCGGAGTCGATATGTGTCATGATCTAGGCGGGGAGCGGCGTTCCGTCTTGCTGATCTGGGCCGTTGGAGGGATCTATATAAACCCCTACCTGGCCTCCTCTGGTTTCTTTCTTATTGTCTTCTTCTACCTTCTCCATTTTCTTCTCAGTCCAAAGCGGCCGTTCCGCCATTACTTCCGGCGAAGATCCTAGTAGGTGTTTTCCTTGATATGGAACATGAGCCTAATCCTAAGAAACAAATCTCCGTGATCCTTGGGCGCCCCTTTTTAGTTACAGCCAATGCGAGTATAAATTGTAGAACTGGGGTGATGAATATATCCTTTGGGAATATGAAGGTCAAGTTAAATATATTTCGTGCCTCTGATCAACCTGCAAAGGAAGTTGAGTGCTTCCTAATAGACAAAATGGACGATCTTGTAGAAGAAACCCTTCCCTATATTTTGGCAGATAACCCTCTGAAAACATACTTGGCCCATTTTGACTTTAATATAGACAAGGCCATAGAAGCAATCAACTTTCTGCCCAACAATCAGTCTTCCACAAATTTTCTTCCTTGGAGAACCCCGCATGAACCCGGTATGATTTGATAAGGATGCACTGCGTCTGGCTGAAGACGTTAAACTTAGCGCTTGTTGGGAGGCAACCCAATTCTCGTAGGTTATTTTTGCATATTTTCTTGTCGCATTTTTTTTTTGTTATTTTCTTAACAGGATCCCTCATATTACTGATGCAACTACGGTAAAATGCTTCTATCCTCCATATGCATCATATTTTCGTCCAAAATAAAAAATATATAAAAAAATAAAAATAATAATATAATATTCAAAAAAAAAAACATTGAGGACAATGTCTGATCTAGGTTGGGGGGTATAGGTTTCGAATTTTTGAAGAAATTTTTCGCATTTTCACATTTTTAAGTGAATTTCAAAAAAAAAAAAACCTTATTTCTATGCCTTAGTGCTGAAATGATAATCACACAAAGTATATAAAATCTAAAAAGCCCAATGATTAGTCAGGAATAAGTCAATTTGAGTTCTTTTCAATAAAAATTCTTTTAGCAAGTTGTAAGATAATTTTTACTTTGAAATTTCACAACACACATGGCCTGCACTTCTAAGGGTTAGGTTTAACATGATATTGTTAAGTCTGGTAGCAACCTTGAGTCCTGATGAATCATACCTATCTAATTCGCTATTAAAAAAAAAAAAAAGTGAATTTAGTCAGGTACATCGAAAAGGGCTACCTCTTGTCAAAGGTCAGCGGGCTTGCAATGATGAATCCGAGCATAGGTCCGTAGGGGAGTCTTGATGCCTAACACCTTATGCCATCTAGTGTGGGAGTGTTGACTGAATGCTCGTTACATGGAGGAATCATTACAAGAGTAAAAGTGCATAATAAATATAAAATAATAAAAATAATAAAAATAATAAAAAAATAAAAAATAAAAAAAATAAAAAAAAAGAAAAAAAGAGAAAATAATATTGACATTGAAAAAGACGATAGTGTGAAAGCCGTTGTTGTAAAAATTCGAGTAAACTGGAATATTACAGATAAAGCCCATGAGGTATTAAAGTAAACATCCACAACTCTCGAAATCCTGCAAGGTAGGATGATTTTGAATCAGTGATTAGGTCTTATCTGACCAATTCTTGGAAACTACTAGTTTTAGCAGTATTTTGGAGAATCTAAAGCCTTAGCTTGTGTATGGTCCAGACATCACCGAGCACCCAAGTATAAATTAGCCTTACAACTCTCTAACAGAAACTTAATGACTTCAACTTAAATTGCATACTGACTTAGGATTTGGGCTGACTTAGTAATTAAAACTTTGTGTGCTTTTAAAATTCTTGGCACTTATGCATTTAAAATTAGATTTTATAAAGCAATAAAACAAATTCATTAGGTAGAGACAACAGTTTGTGGGTATCTGAGCCGGAAACCCTCACGAGACAAAACTCGTCCACTAGGGCCACCTAGGGGTTTAAAGCCTTATTGCATACGGTAAATGCAATCGCGATTCCTGCGAAATTGAGTTAGTTTTTTTTATTTTATTTTGCTTGAGGACTAGCAAATTGTAGGTTGGGGGTGTGATAAGTGCTAAATAATGCATAAATTCATATCTTATTCATAGCACTTATCATTATTTTAATTCACATATTTTGTAAATTTAACTAAAAAATGTGTTACCCTCATCATTGCATTTTAATAAATTAATTCGAGTTTGTTTTACTTATTTATTTACTGATTGAGTTTAATGTATGCAGGTCAAGTCAAATTCATTAATTTCTGAACCCAAATCGTATGCACCTCGCAAATCAAGACCCTCTCAGATCCATCCTCCCTTGTTTCTTTCCCACATTTGACTCCACCAAACTTTCCTGCGTCACATCTCAGTCACCTAATTTTCTTCCCACACATGTTCCCAGCTGAATAGGATCACATCCCCTGTATCAAACTCCCGGGATTCACTTCCCAGTCGTTCACCAGTCATTTTTTCCATATCATCTCCATTTAAAAATTCAATATTCCGAGTCAACCCCAATTCCTTTTCTTAGCGTAATCCTCCCAAACAGTTTATTTCTCCTTCACTCCCACGTTCACAAACAAAGTCTCAACATCTTCACTCCCAGTCGCTTCCCTTCATTACCGTTTAGCATCCATCAACAAATTCCACGCGTCTCTCTTCCAACCTCCCCTGTTCCGAGATCATCTTTATCTCGCGGAACAACCAATCTCATGCGTGCATGGCCTCCGCAGCCCACATCCTGTCCGTGATCTTCCATCCTCCCGTTCGCGTTGGCCTCTTCCGGATCACTCCCAAACGGCACCAGCTCTCATCTTCTTCCGGATAACCTTCATCACCCACGTATTCCCTGTTGCTTCGGAACATAGTCCGAGTCTTCATCAATCCAAGCCACGTCCACGAACAAACTCCTCTGTTCATACTCCCAGCCGTTCGACCCACCTCCTAGATTTTCCCAGCCGCATCTCAACCGGATGAGCTTCATCCTTGCGAGCTTCACGGCAACCACACGTATTCTTCCTCTGTTTCGGAATAACCACCAGCCGAATCCCATGATCTTTGCTCATCTTCATCTCCCATGCTTCCGATTCTTCTTCCAAAGCTTCCACGGATCAACCCCATCCGGATTTGCATCCCAGTTCATCTTCCCATCGTATCTTCCTCCCAGCATCCTTATCTTCTCCACATCCCAACATCCTTCCGGACTAATCCCAGCAAACTTCCCAAGCTTATCCCCTGATTTCTTCACTCGTTCGAGTCAAGTCGAGTCCCAAGCTTCATATTTTGATCACTCCCTTCTGCATCCCCTGCTTCGTTATATCTCAACTGCCAACCTTCAAATCCCAAGCCAGCCTTCATCTCATCCGCGGTCAACTCCCAGCTGCCAGCCGCATCCAAGATCTCCTCCCACGCATTGAAGAAGTGGCGATTTCTTCCACTCATCCCATGAGCTAGCAGTGTCCGAGATCCTCTCAACATCCACGTCTTCGCCATCCTCTGCATCCAAGGGAGCAACCGACTTCTTCAACGAAATCAGTTCCCAGACTATAATCCCAACGCCCAGATTAAATCTGCTACGCGTCTCGCCCGTGTCAGTTTCTTGGCCCTTATCTTCCCACGACGTGATGAGATAACGGGGTCGACAGAGGCTATAAAAGGAGGAGATTTCTCCTCTTCGAGTAGGAAGCTGGGGGGAGCTCATAGGCCAAATCCCATGGAAACAGAGGAGGGAGAGAAGTTTGGGGCATTTCGGGAAACACTTCCCATATAAAAAAAAATGAAGTGCTGAGGCAGAGGAAGTCGATCGTGATGGGAGCCCGCTGTTGTGCCACTGCTGCTGTCGCCCACGACTCCATGGAAGGCTGATCTCCTCTCTAGGGCTGGATGCAGCCCTAACAAAGGGCCAAGGGTTTTATATTTTTGATTTCTATTCTTGGAGTTGTATAAACTTTATTTTGTTCTTAATGAATATTTTATTTCATCTCATATTTAATTTCTATGATTTTAAGTATGACGTTTATACAACGGTTTTTTCATGATCACTAAGTTAATGTAAGATCATCCATGCTTAGGAAAGATGCAGTGTCCTGCCGCATTAGTTTAGGGTAGACATTTCATGCTAACTGAAGATGGATGTTCCTAAATTACTTTGGTGAAATTTTATTTGAATGCTTATAGCGATTGTAGCCAATTTGCATGTTAATCCAAGAACGAAATAAATTATAAATAACCCTTGTTCTGATGTTACTGGTGAATTCCTTGCCCTAGGTTCTCTTAAACTGATATCCCTTTAATTGCATTTTCTTTTATTAAATTGCTTAGTTTAATAGTCTTCACAAACTCATCCTTTTAAATATTTTTATTTTTAAGAAAACAATTATACCCCAATTCTTGTGGATCGATACCCGTAATCACTATCCTACTAGATACGTGCTATTGCGTGGTCTTTAAAGTTGACTATCAGAGTTAAAATGGGCCAAGCATGTTTTCAGAGGGTCATCTGTCAAAATATAGGGAAGGTTTTCTTCTACAAAATCGTTCATTTTATCTATTAGGAAGCACTCAACTTTCTTTGCGGGTTGATCAGAGGCACGAAATATATTTAACTTGACCTTCATATTCCCAAAAGATATATTCATCACCCCAGTTCTACAATTTATACTCGCATTGGCTGTAGCTAAAAAGGGACGACCTAGAATCATAAGGATCTGTTTCTTAGGTGTGGAGTGATCGATTAAAACCCCGTTTGATTTTGATGAGCTCAAAGCATTGGAGTATATCTTGTGATTACTAATGAATTCAATTGAGTGTTTCAGTGAAAATCCTGTCCAAGTGTCTCTAGACTTGGTTCATAGCATTTTGGATAAGTTAAGAAGTTTGCATGAACCAATGTCTGAGATACGAGTCGACTCCCGAGTTTCACGAGTCGACTCCAAGCGTATCAAGGTCACTGGCACGAGCTCGAGTCGACTCCTGATCAGTACGAGTCGACTCCGACTGAAAACAGACAGAAGGACAGAAGAGCAGTTTTTCAGGTCTGAGATTCGAGTCGACTCCAGTGGAACGCGAGTCGACTCCCAGCGGTACACACAGAAAAAGTCAGAGAGCGTTTTATGGACTCTGAGATTCGAGTCGACTCCAGTGGAACGCGAGTCGACTCCCAGCGGTACATAAAGAAAAAGTCAGAGAGCGTTTTATGGACTCTGAGATTCGAGTCGACTCCCGCAGTACGCGAGTCGACTCCGAGACTGTGCGACCATCGACAGACATAAGACCATGTTACTGCCTCTGAGATTCGAGTCGACTCCCAGACAGCTCGAGTCGACTCCAAGACAAGCTTCACGTCAAAAGGCAGAAGACCAACTTTCGGAAACTGAGAGCCGAGTCGACTCCAAGGAAGTTCGAGTCGACTCCAAGACTGGATGAGCCAAAAGACAGAGAATCGGGAGTTCGGGCTCTGAGATTCGAGTCGACTCCCAGGACAGTCGAGTCGACTCGAGTGGACAAAATTCAAATTTGGATCCACGGACTACAGAGGATGAGCCGACTCCAAAATTGCCAGGTCAGCGCCAGAAGTTGGCGAGTCGACTCCGGGTCAAGACGAGTCGACTCCCAGTCAAGACGGCAACTTTAATTCAAACTGGGAACAGTTGCCGAGTCGACTCCGGAAAAGCTCGAGTCGACTCCTGCTACAGCTGAGTCGACTCCTGATCGCGCGAGTCGACTCCAACCCACCAACGGTCACATTGTCAGGCTGCGCAGAGTGTGCAGAACGGCCAGAAAAAGCAGAGTAACGGCTAGTTTCCGTGGGGGTTGGCTTAAATAGCCACAGAAGACTGTAGCAAGGTAGAGAACACACATTCCACTCCTAGCATTCAAGTCTTCAAGCTCTCTAAGTGCTCTTCAACGAGAAAAAGGGAAGATCTGCATTTGCTGCTCCACCAACATCTTCCCAGCATTCAAAGCTTCCTCCTCCTGCTTTCAAGTCGATCACTCTTTCAAGAGGAGACCGGAGTTCCAGAAGCCACACCTCTTCACCATCTTAAAAGCGTTTGAGGGCTTCTAACTCCTTTACGATTATATTGTTTTAAATCTGCTTTTTGAGAAGCTATTTTCTGTTTTCTTCTATCTCGTGTATTTACTTGATTCAATCGGGGGATTGAATCAAGGGGATTAAGGTTGGTTGGTGAGCCGGTTTAAAACCAACGAGTGTAAGGGTTTGATTGTGAGCCCGGGAAAACAATCGGGGTTGGTTCTAGTCGGTGAGCCTGGGAAAACCGACCGAGTTCGTTGTGAGCTCGTAAAACAACAAGTTCGGTTGTGAGCTTGCAAAACAACCGGCTGTAATCCAAGGGGGTTATAGTGAAATTCCCAAGTGAGACTTGGGGAGTGGACGTAGGAGCAAGGGTTAGCTCCGAACCACTATAAAACTTTGTGTTTGTAGTGCATTGTCTCTCATCTTCTTTCCCACACATTACTCACAGCACTTAGCTTTAATTAAATAACTGGCTATAGTATTTAGTTAATCATCCACAAAGTTTTAATTAGCTAAGTTAAGTTAAAAACCCAATTCACCCCCCCCTCTTGGGTTGTCTATCTGGGCAACAAGTGGTATCAGAGCCAAAAACTCTTCCACTCAAGAGTTAAAAGATCAAAATGACAACCCCATTTGGATCTTCTCACATTGAGGGTCAGTCCACCCAAAGACCTCCTTTCTTCAATGGATCCGACTACTCATACTGGAAGGCTAGGATGAGAATATTCATCCAAGCCCAAGACTATGAGATGTGGACCATTGTAGTGAATGGCCCATACATCCCATCCACATATGTAGAGGGTGTTAAGGTACCCAAACTAGAAACGGATTGGGATGAACATGACATGAGGAAGGCACAACTAAACTCTAAAGCAATGAATGTGTTTTATTGTGCCTTAGACCGTAATGAATTCAATAGAGTTTCAACTTGTAATTCTGCAAAAGAAATTTGGGACAGACTTGAAGTGACCCATGAGGGCACGAATCAAGTCAAGGAATCCAAAATAAACATCTTGGTTCATAAATATGAACTATTTAAAATGGATTCAAATGAAACAATCACAAGCATGTTCACTAGGTTTACTGATATTGTCAATGGCCTAAAAAGCCTTGGCAAGAACTATACTAACAGTGAACTTGTCAGGAAAATCCTTCGGTGTCTACCAAGGTCGTGGGAAGCCAAGGTGATGGCGATCCAAGAAGCTAAAGACTTGAACAAGCTTCAACTTGAAGAGCTCCTTGGATCCCTGATGACGCATGAGCTTACCATGAAACAACACAACGAGGAAGAGTCCTCCCATAAGAAAAAGGTAATAGCTTTAAAATCTACTTCTTCTAACAAGGACCTGTCTTGCAGCAGTAGCAGTGAAGAGGAAGAAGATGAGGAAGATGGTGGTGAGGCACTTCTTGTGCGCAAGTTCAAGAAGTTTATCAACCACAAGAAGACGTATCATCAAAGGAGAGGTCCCTCAAATTCCTACCGCAGAGACAAAGGTAAGGAAAGGGAAAATGAGGGGATTGGGTGTTAC